>NW_028327171.1:88242722-88545752 GCF_987537825.1 Furipterus horrens
AATGTTTTTATTTATCAACATTTGCAGTGACTCACTGGGAGATTTTGTGACTCTTCTTTCTACAATGCTGGTTTCTACAGCTGTGGGTCCTGATCACTAAAAGGAGCTAACTCTTGTCAAGAGACACAGAGTCACAGTCAACTACAAGTTAAAGCACTTTGTGTCCGAGGGCAAGCAGGACAAAGCAAGAATCACCACATTATCAGTGGTAGTTGATCCAATCAAATGGAGATAAAACTGATTTTACACTGTGAAAACTGGGAGGAATATTTGTGTAACCTAGATGATCCACTTGGGTGCCTCCTACTAAATCCCATTGTCCCTCAGTAATTGTGAACAACAAATGAAGCAAGCCCGCACTGAGAAGGGTGTGACCATCAAGTGTTTTATCCCTTTAAGTATTAAGGTTTGGATCACAAGCCACAAGATCTGAACTGGTAATGGCTGAAGGAATTCTGAATGTGTAGTGGAGGAGAGAGCTGAATACCACAGCCTGACAGGGACTGCAAAGGCTGAGGTTATAGTTTGTTTCATTAGCTTCGAACAGAGCACCTGAGGCCAGTCAGTTAATCTTGGATATTGTATTTGGCTATTTGCAAGCACAATCTTATGGCCATCACGGTCACTTATTTAAATAATAATGGTCATTTGAAGCATAAAATTTACCTGACTACTCTGTAATAATTCCTAGGTAGAATATATAAAGTCATTTCCAAAAGTCTAGCCAGAAACCTCGTAGTACTTTCTCTCCATGTTGTTTTCTAAAATTATTCAACATCAAATTTATACAATTGTGACCTACAAACTACTCTTGGTTTTCATCAGCTCTTAACTGAACTTCATAAACAGATTTCTAATAGTTATTCTTAAATCTAGTCTCACCTTCTAACATAGCTGGTAGACAGCTGTTGGTGTAATCTCTAATAAATCAATATGATCGTTTTACTACTCTGCCACAAAATCTTTCATGTTTGCCATTCTTAGCCAAACATACAATGTTTACCATTACAGCTTCATATCTTTACACTTCCCCAGGCTGAAACAATAATAAAATTATCAATATTTCCTATGCATAATTATATATGTAATCATTCCTATTCTCTCCAAAAAGGTAGAGGAGGAATAGCCTATCTTTCATCCTTTTAGGCTCATCACAACTATTATTTCCTCTGAGGAGCTTCCCAAGTAGAGTTGATTTTTTCAACTATATTCTATCAGACACTATGTAAATAACTGTGTTTGATCCCCTAAAGAATTATATTGGAATTATTTGTTTGTAGGTCCTTCTCATCTCTGGAGGCAATAGTGCAAATAAGAACTGGATTTGAGTTCCAGCCTTCCAACTAATTATGTAAATTCCTTGAAACTTGGTTTTATTACTTGTCTATGGGAAAATAATAATCTCCATGTATTTCTCATTCATGACTAAATGATATAATGCCTGAAGACATCAGCATAGATAGATGTTATAACTAGTGACTAACAATTATTTACTACATACCAGGCACTATTCTAAGTAACTACTCAAGTTTTTTTTTTTTTTTTAATCCTAGGAATGTTATTATCTTCATATTGGAGATGAGGACTTGAAGCTGAAATAGTTGAATAATTTGCTCACATCACACTGTCAGTGACAGGATCCAAACCTAATCTGTCTGACTGAAGGTACATGCTCATCCATTAAGTCTCAAATGTTGGCTGCCCAATATATAGTTACTTTAATTTTAAAATATTTACCCCCAATTATATTGTTTTATTTTGTTTTAAAGACATGGACTGAGTTTTACTGTACAGCATATCTCTTTGTCTTTAGCAGCTAACACACTGACTAGAATAGAGCAAACACTAAACACACAGTGGTAAAATTAATGTGCATATGGAGATGCATTGCTTTGTGCTTAGCGGAAGTCTGCTGTGAAATGAGCTGTGCTCCCTTCATTTGAAGCTGTGATGGGATTTAGAGATGGAGCCTTTGGCAGGTAATTAGGGTGAGATAAAACCATGAAGGTAGGGTCCTCATGATAGGATTATAAGAAGAGGAAGAGAGAGAGAGGGAGAGGGAAAGGAAGAGGGGTGAGAGAGAGAGAGGGAGAGAGAGTCTGCTCTTTCTCTGCCATGTGAGAAGGCAACAAGAAAATGACTTTCAGAGGGAACTGAATCAACCAGCACCTTGATCTTGGACTTGTTCGGCTTCCAGAACTATGAGAAAGAATTGTCTGTTTAAGCCATCCAGTCTGCAGCATCTTGTTTTAGCAGCCTGATTTGGGCAGGAATTGCTAGTGAAGTGTGGTTAGACAGGTAGAGATCAGGGTCAGCCAAGATCAAGGGTATAGCTTATACAGATGTTTATCAACACAAGATACATGGCAGACTGAGATAGAGTCAGAAATAGGGGTCAAAGCCACAGCAGAAAAAAAGACAGGTTGATGATAATTAAATTAGTAAAATCAAGAGTAGAGTTGCAGACTAGGACAGCTATAAAACCAGGGTCAAGACAGCAACAGAAACAATTCCTAAGTTTCTTGTGTTCTGACTGGCACTTTATCCAAAACTATTTGCTCTTTTATTTGTGACTCATCTTGTTTTCTCTTCTCCACTTTGGTAAGGGGAAGAGAGGGAAGGAGTAAATTGAGGGCTAATATTTAGGCCACCTCTGATGTCATATACTTGCCCAAGAAGAATGTGGTCTTAACTAGCTACTAGCTACTAACTACTATACGATCCCATGGGAATGCTATAGAGGCCAAATAGCACCACTGAGATAGTCCCCACTTGAAGTAAGTATACCGTCTATATCAGGCTGTTTGTTGCTTTTTTTTCCCTTGACTTAAAACTTATTTTTATTGAGATATAATTTACATAGAACATTGAATTAGTTTTAGGTATATATTATACAATAATAATGTAATATATGTAAAAATTATGAAATGATTACCACAATAAATTTAGTTAACATCCATATCATGCAGATATAATTTTTGTGTGATGACATCTTTAATACTGTTCTTTTAGCAGCTTTCAAATATACAATACACTGTTGTTAACATAGTCACCACACTATGTTTTTTCACCAGGATATATCAGGCAGTCTTGAACTGAAGGCTACTCTGAGTGTGCAGTTAGGGGCAGCATACTTCCTATGCTTTTATGAACATAGAACAATATTTAGAGAAGAGAGGCAGCTTTGGACAAAGGAGCCAATACTTTGAGACTGAGGGATGGACGCTCTGTCCTGGCAAAAAGAACATGGTGGGCAAAAGGAACTGTCACCACGGTTTCTACCATATCTCACATGAGAAAAGGCACAGTTAATCATTACCTTCTTTTAGCCTCTCAGACACCCATCAAAACACATCAACAATTATGTGCTCAACTATTCAGTTATATCTCTTTAGTTTATTATATTACCTCTTTGTATTAATAGCCAATTTTACAATCTTTGGTCTGGCCTTGACACCTTCTATCATGTTCCATGGCAATAGAAATACTGTTGATATAATATTATTCTAAAATGAAAGTGATATTTTGATGCCAGTGACTTTGAGTTTTCCTCATAAATTTCAAGATAGTATATTTTGCCATATATATAGATCCTTAATAATCTGATATCATTTTCAGCTATTCCATCTTTATCTTCTACTCACCCATCTTGCACTTTATATACCCAACTCTCTATCACTTGGCCTGGAATTCTTTGTCCATCTTTGCTTCTAACAAACCTTTCAATAGCTTTTATGGTCTCATATCAAAGCTTATCTAATCTTTGTAGCTTTCTTTGATGACTAGGCAAATTTAGGAGTTTATTCTTCTAAGTAAACTAAGTTCATTCCTATTTCAGAATACCTTATAGCACTCGGCACACATTGCTATAATTATGTTGGCATGTCCTCTTCTCCATTAAACTGTGCTATGAACTGCATGTTTGTGTTCCTCCCCACTCAAATTTAAAGATGAAACCCTATTCCCAAATGTAATAGCATTTGCAGATGGTGCCTTTGGTAGGTAAATAAGTCATGCTGAAGCCCTCATGATGGAATTATTGTCCTTATAAGTAAAGACCCTAGAGAGCGTGCTTCCTCTCCCTCTTTACTGTTTATCATGTAAAGACAGAGCAAAAAAGGTTTGTCATCTATAAGCCAGGAAGCAGGACCTCACTAGGATCTGCTGATACCTTGATCTTAGAGCTATGAAATTAAGTGTTTATTTTTTAAGCCACTCAGTCTATAGTATTTTTGCTATAGCAGCCCAAACTGACTAAAACATACCATAAGCATTTTAATGGCAGAGACAGTCTTCTTGTCTTTGGATAAGCAATATTAGACACAGTCTCTGTCATATTATAAACTCTCTATAAACATGTTTTTAATAAGTGAATTAATAGATTAAAAAAAACCTTTGATTTAGAGCTTTTTCCTTGTCACTCATTAGATGAACTCTATTAGTCACTTTTTGTGGTTATTATTATTGTTGTTAACGTAACATTTTCCAAAACCTATACTCCTCTCCTTATCACACGAATTTTGTCTAGTATGGAAAGGCAGCACAGTGCTATACAATTGAGGAGGTGGCCTACATGTCACCAATGGCTACTGAAGGAAAGATGTTCTAAAAAAAGGGATTCGTCGTCGTCGGCAGCCGTCCGTCTCGAGAGACGATGGTGTAGCTTCTTCAGAGTCTATCTGCACCGCCAAGAATGGCTGTGCAGTCCGACTCGGGAGTGACATGGTATCTGTCTCCTCCCGTGTTGAATCGACATCTTGCGATGACGCTGAAGCTACAGAGCCTGGGCAGGGTGATATGGAGGGTCTGCTGTTGCCCATGCAGCAGACCCCCCCTCTCTTCGCAGCTGAAGGGTCCAAGGGAAAGACGGAGTCGATACAGCTTGGGTTCAGGTGCGCCGCAGGAGTTGCCGGTGTTGACTACAACGTCAAACCGCCTTAGGGACTCCGGCTCCGGATTTTCTGTCGGGGTTTACTCCCTTAGCCTTTCCCCTGAAGAGGTATGCCGCAAGGCAGCGGAGGTTTTTTGGAGTCAGAGTTTTCCTTCTCTGATGTACCCTGACTGGAAGATCGAACCAGCGACACTTAGCTCGCAGGCCGACGCTCAATCCACTGAGCTAAACCAGCCAGGGCTCAAAAAAAAGGGATTATGATAACCATTAAGTCATACTAAGTAGAGGTTTACTGCCATCTGTCTTAGTGGAACAGATAATCACATGAAGCATTACTCATGAGGCATTCCAGCTCACTGCGATGTGGATCAGATCAGGCCACTTGGGTGATACAGGTATTCATTCATTATTTGGGACTTTATTTCTGTGCTATTGCTGTGTGGAAAAAAAAAAAAAAAAGGAAGAAATCGCCAATGTTTATATGAGGAAAATTTTAACAAATTCTAGATTTCTTTACAAATAACATTTTGTTTGCTGGAGATTAGAAAACAGCACTATTTTGTCTTAAAATAGTCTTTAGTAATAACAAAAGTTTTGAGAAAACAGAGATCTAGATTTCAGATCTATTTCTGTCACTTATGAGCTGAGTGACCTTTAGAAATAGCCTGCTGTTTTTGTTTTTTGAACCTTAGTTTATTTAGTAATATGTAAATCCAGATCTTTTGGAAACTAAATGACAGAACAGGTAAAAAATGTCAAGTGAATGAAATATGTAACAAGTACTCATTAAATGTGAGCAATCATAATTAATTTTATTTCTATACTGAAGAATTTAGAGCTACTGTCCAGGGATCAAACCAGTAACAATATTCTATGATTATGAAGGTGGTGCATATTCTCTATGTTGTTTTCTTTTTCCATTGGTAACTTTTTCAAGTGATTAAGATGATTTGGACTTGTGTCTATTATACCCAGATACAAAGAAAAAAAGAAAAATAGCATCTTGTTCCACCGCTAGCGACATGGAGACAGAAATCACAAGAGCTGGAGTAGAAAGTGCAGACGTGAAAGCAGGTAGAGCAGGTTGAACCCTGGGGCCTGCTACGAAGGAACACACAGTACGGGAAGTTTCACCTTTCTTGCGAATATGCAGTGTATTGAGAGGTTTTACTTCTTCAATCCCTTTTTTTAGTAGACTTCTGGGAATTTTCTTTAGAAATTCAATCCCAGAATAATTCATATCTTAACTACTTCCCTTACTCATTTTTCTTCTGTTAAGTTAAAAGATAGTAATTGCACAACATTTTTTGTGCCATAAACTGATTCAAGAAATGGGTCAAGATCTTTCAATAAGTATTTTATTCATTAATGCAATAAATGACTGGCATATTTTATAATCTGACACTATATTAGGGACTAGGAATACAGTAGCAAAAATGATGTGTGGCCCACATACATATGGAAATTACTGTCTTTCAGTAGAGACAAATACTAAGCAGAAAAATCACACAAATAATCAATTACTCATCCTAGTAGGATTGCGGGAACCACACGGGAAGCATGAAGGGGGCAGGTGTCACAGGTACACTGAATGCATTTTGGAATTCTGCCAAATGTTAACCTTTGCCAACTCTAATATAGGGCTCTGAGATTGTGTTTTATTCTGAGTGTAAACTTTCAAACATGTTCCTGTGATCAAAGGTTGCTTTTCCAAGAGTTATTACCATTAAAAGTGTCTTCTGACACCTCAGAAACAAGTAGTTTTTGTGAGATAGGGAGTCTTGGAGACTTGCTCCACCAGTGGGGAGCTATTTTCCATCGCAGTTCTGGGAGGTGAAAAGAGAGTTTAGTTCTTTCAGGCTGGTGTAACCAGCTCACCTTCATGCTCTAGGATGCAAAAGTACAACCAGTTTTAGCTGAAATATTGGGGATCTACCTTAAAGTACATGGTTTTTAAAGAGATTAAGCAAGGAGGTTGCAAGGTGGAGTGATCAGAGGGGACGGTCCCATGGTGCACTGTCTAGGTTTGGTGTCGACTCCAGCATTTACTGGCTGTACAATTTTGGGCATGTCACTTAACCTTTTATCATCTTATTATGTGTGTACAAGAATAGTGTTAACAGCACCAACCTTATAAGATTCTTTGGCAAGTTAAATGAAATTATGTATACAATATAAAGGTATCTTTGTTTACATTAAAAATGCCTGGTACATATTAGGTATTTTATTTTGTGTGAGCATAATATTTATAATACTTACGAATATTTTTATTGTATAGCAACACTGCACTAAGTAGGAATTTCTACAAACAAGCTGTGCATCCCTTCCCAACAATAAAGATGGTTATAAAAAATAACATTTATCTTAAATATGTAAAATACTAAACTCAAAATTTCGAATGAAATTATAAGTGTTACATAAGATATGAACAAAATTTTAATAATAAGTTATTTTATAAGTGGCAATTCCCACAAGAAAAAAAACTCGAAAACATTTACCCCATTGAATGTCATTGGTTTTTGGTAACCATGATACTGTCAAAACTTTAGCCAAGTCTACTTCTAACATAAATGTCACTAATGCCTTTCTTTCCAACTCAAGAATACACACAGCCTAAAGCCAAGTAGATAGAATACCTTCTTTGATGAAAGAGGAGGTAATTGAGTCAGCTGTCTGACTTGTCTCAATAATCTTTGTATACTGAATATTAAAAATGCAAGAATAGATTAAGTACTTGAAAGATAAGCATTATTTCCCTTTCTCCTGAATAAATTTACAAACCTTAACACTTGTGAAGCAACACTGGGTTGAACAATTGTCCTGTCCTATATCCCAGCTCTGTCGTATAATCTCTTGTGTTTTTTAAAAAATTTTTATTTATAAAAAGAACTTAAAGATTTGTTATCTGTTTCTTTTCATATGAGCCTGTAAGATGAACTTATCAGAACTTAATATTCCCATTTTGCAGATGAGGATCCTAAGGTTATACAACTTTTCCAAAGTTAGTAAAACTATGACTTCTTTCATCACAAGCAGAATTTAGATCTCCTCATATCAGCCCATTTTCTTTTGCTTTATATTCCATCAAGTCCTGTCATTATCACTATGAGACCATCAACACTAGATATTTGAGAACAAAAATATCATTAATCATTCAATGTAATTATGATTACGATCTTATGAATTGTCAGTCAGTTATATCTTACTTAAAATGCCAAAGTACAGAAAGAATATGTAAAAAACATTCTTAATTAATCCATGTTGTTCAATATAATGTTTTTAATAAAATGTCCTTTCTTAACTTCTTATATTTTGAAATGTCTATGGATTTCTTTCTACATAGAATGAATTAAAATTCTCATTTGATTTTTATTCAGTTATGTAGACTTTGATCATTCATAAAAAACTGAAATATTCTTTTTCTATCTCAGTGGTGCCAGCACACAAGTTTCTCTTTGTTTTATATTAATAAATCACAGGTTGAAATTGAAGGGAACATTAGCTTTGTTCTATGTTTAATAGTATTCATTTAATGGGTTCATAAGCACAGTAGGTAGCAGGCGGATAATAGCCCAGCTGTTAGTCTGGCCTCTGGACTTGCTGAGTTGTACAAGCAGCTTCCATGGAGCTGTGTGTTTACACATTTTATCTGAGAACTGATGATGGACGTTCTTGGAAGACACTGTTCTGTGCTTCTCCACTTACGATGTAGATGGGATTGGAGTACATTAAGGAAAGATAAAAACCAAACGTTGCACGTTATGAGATTTGGGAAGCACTAAATAAAATAATTGTAAGAGTCTGGCAATTTAAGAGTTATGGAAAGAAATAAGCATACATTTAAGTACAGAGATCTCCCTTCCCTGATCCTATTTGTTGCTCTTTTCTCCAAATTAATTCCTTGATGTCCTGCTTCAAATCCTAAACCAGAGTACTTCCCTTTGCCAAGGTTCTCTTACAGTTTATTGTCCTGAAAACTTAAAAAATCTTTTAAGTGCTGTTTCTCTGCCTTCAGTCAAACAAGCTGCCCACTAGGAAGTGCATAAAGACCAACCAGAGCATTTCAGCAGATCCACTGGTGGGGTGCTGATGTTGGTAACTGCCAATCCCAATTTGTCTGGCTTTAGGGAACCTTTGTATTACAAAGTACTGTCACATATTTTTAATTTCTCTCCTGAGTCAGCTCCCCGATGGTGCTGCCCCAGCAAAGAACTGGATAATAGTGAAATGTAAAAGAAGACACGCTGTTCCAGAATTTACAATTTACCTTCCTTTTGATTCAAGAGCAAATTTGTGAACACAGGTTGTTCAGTCGCATGAGCAAACAAATTAGATTAACAAAGAATTAAGAACGCAATATTACATTCACAGTTAGACCACATTCATGTAGACTGGATTGTACATGACTATTCTAATGTGATTGAATTAAGAAAAGTCAAGCACTGAGGCTAAATCTGTATAATCCTTTCTATTCATGTTAAAGCAGCTACATTGTATACTTGAGCATTGTCTTTTCCTCACCTACTTGACCCACATTCATTCAGTCCATGGGATTTTCTACTCCTTGAAAGATACTTTGATAATTTAAGTATTTTTTTAGGAAAAAAAATTAAAGTCACACTGCATAGTAAACTAAGCATAAGGCAGGTTAACAATAGATGTTTTTATTGGAGAAAAAAATGATTTAAAATAAATCAATGTTTTTAATATGTTTACACTAGAATCAGACCAACTTTATGATTATTCCTTTCATTTGAACAAGAAGCAGTTTCTAAAACAGCCAATTTACTGAAAAAGCAAAATATAATGGTGCTATTCAGCCTTTCTTTGGACTTCACTGCTTAGCCTTTTGAGATCTGCCTTCTTCGGCTCTGTTATAATTAAGCTATTGACCTCTAAACTAGAAAAATCTGCTCTGACTCAGATTTTAAGCCAATCTAATGTTAAATCAGAATGAGTATATTCGACCTGATATGCTTGTGTTACCATTAATTTCCTTTCTTTCCACACTACCACTAACATGTGCACCACCAAGAGGGCTTAGAATCACTCAGAGTTAATTAAATTTGATTCTGGGACTTAAGTATTATACTCAAAGATACAAATCAACTTGATAGATTTTTATGATTGAGTTTCCAAACACATTTTCCTCAATTTTTATATATCCTAAGTTATTCAAATGGACTATCACTCTGGTTCTTATCCTGAGTTTGGTTTAGAGATTCACCTAGCTCCCAGATTCACCTGTAGCTTCGGTCCTTCTTTGGTTAACCAGTCATTTTGCTGCTTAACTGAACTTCTGTTTCTGATCTTTAGTCCATGTCTATGATCTTGAGTGGGGACAAACCACCCAGAGACTTTGCCCCTACTTTCTGGACTCTGCCCAATAGGGCCTACATAAAGGCAGAGTGATACACAGTCTGCAATGAACTATTTGTCTCTAGAGCTCTTAAATTACATATTTTTTCTCTTGTTTGTAGCCTATGTACCTATTACTGTTTCCACATCTGCATGTATCATCTGGGTTCCACTTCAAGGATAATGGAGCTTATGTTCTAGAATTCTGGGGGAAAAAAACTTTTAAAAAAGGTTTATTATTTTATTTACATGTGACAAGTAATTTTTCATATCCTTTGGATATTGGTAGCATTTTGATTCTGTTTGTATTCTCTGTTCTGGAAATTGTTCACAGATATAGTCTGTTGATAATTGCCTGGAATGTTGGTATTTCCAAGGATTTATGCACTTGTCCTATTTGTTATTTCTGCTCTTAAATAGCTTTTGTTAATTTGGTGAGATTTAGGAAACAAGTCAATCATTTTGTGTTTGATAGCTTTTGTTTTTGTTTAATTAAAGAAGCAAATCATGCCTGGGAGCAGTGGTTCTCAGACTTCAGCCTGTAGCAGGATCGCCTGAGTTTCTGACTTGACAGGTATGTGGAGAGGCCTGGGAATATGCGTTTCTAACAATTTCCCAAGTGATAGCTGTGGTTCTGGTCAGGAAGCTCCATTTTGAGCATCATCCTTAGAATTCCCTTCAAGTATATATCCTCAAATCAAACTGCTTGAATCAGGGCTTACACCTTATAAGTCACTTGGTTGAAACATTTGTTTTCAGTGAAGAAAATTAGAATCAATGAAATTAAGGAAGTTGCACACAGCTGACTGACTGGCTGACCCGGGAAAACCCAAGTAGCACATTTGGAGCAGAAGATAAATGAAGCTGGTTTTCTTTTTTAAATGTAGGATTTTGCAATAAATATTTGGACTTTTAATTTAAGAAGGTGATCTTTAATTTTAGTAGAAAATTTGGGAGAGTTTGAAATCCATGCTGTCGTCTAACATCCAAATGATTGTTGTTCCACTTGTTGGTGCATTTGTGCTTCTATTCATGACTCAAAGCACCTCTGTAGATGTGTTAATGTTGGTGTAGTTAAATGCTGTGTGTCACAGACATTCAGTTCCTCTTGTTCTTTTGACCCTTTGGCTTCTTTCTTTCTCCATTTCAGAAAAGATTTCTGTGCAGGTCATAGGATTAGTCCTTTTTCGCTGCTGTCACTTAATTGACATTTTAAACTAAATTATATTTAAATATTACACATACTACTTAACATTAAGTTATAATTGCAGTGAAATTTAAACTAGAATCAATATTAAGTGTTCACCAAAATCACTGCATTCAGCTTGATTAATGATTGCAATTGATTGATGTGAATTAAGAATGGCAGAGCATTTAAAAGCATTACAATGATCAGCTACATTTAATTCTCACAGCAATACCATATTAGAATTCTTCGCATGTTAAGAGTCTTAGAGTACAGAATTCTATATTCGGTTTTAGAAATAGTCATCAGATTTAGGACAATAGTATTCTTCCTATTGCTTAAAATATCCAACTATAAGAAACCTAAATTCCTAAATGTACTGTGAATATTTTGGTTTTATTAATAGAATTACACAAGTATTTTCTCATATTTACAAATTACCCTCTAACATTGTCAGAAAATAATGCTTTTTGAGAATATATGTAAGAATAAAGGAGTACACACAGGGTATGTTAAAACTACATATTTCAAATGTAAAGGGTGAAAAGTTCATGTTTTACTAAACTTGTCCATAAATAAAATCAAAAGACAATACTTTATAGCCATATTTTCAATTTTGGGCTGCACTTAACTTGTCTAATAAATAGAGGCCAAGGATGAGTGCAAGTATATATGCCTCAAGACTTAAACATTGCATCACAGAGTGATATACAGCTCTGTGTATATATGATATCTGGAATTACATTTAATCTCCTTTTCTCTACTTGATTAGTGTAGGTAAACTAATTTGATATTTGCATTTGTAGTGACTTAAACGTTTTTTTAAGAGGAAAAGAGGAAATTTTTTAATTTCTATGTTAAAATGGACTATGATAGAAGGATAGATACAATGTTTATATTTTCTCCTAGAGAATTTTTTTCGTAATGCTTCCAGAGCTGAAAAGAATTCTGGTTTCTTAACTAACCCTTGTTTTGGCTCTCATCATATCAAAAATGGAAAATAGCCAGTTATGGGGAAAAGTTGATAGTTTTGCAAGGTACAGGAATGCAGTTTAAAGCTTAGCTATGTATAGAGTCAGCCTTTTTTTCTGCCAAAATGAATAAACCTCTCAGTGAACCTCTAAAGTTCACCTTGAAGTTCATGGTGGAGTCAACAGAACATTTAAACACAAAGGGAGAGCAGAATAGATGTAAACAGGTTTCCACCAATTACAAGAAACAGTAGAACATTAATTTTAACACAGTAAATTAAAACCTTGTAATGTCAGTATGAGTGTGTTCTTGAGTGAGAGTGGGGGTAGTTGGACACGTCTGTAGGCTGAAAATAGTGCCTGAACTTTTAAAAATGCCTAATTAGAACATTTTTTGGCTTAGATTATTGAGAAAATCAAAAATTTTTTAGCTTTATTTTTATTGTTGACAAAGTTACAGATGTCCCCATTTCTCCCCCTCCTTTGTGTCTAGGGGTTATGCATAGATGTCTGTTGGCTAATCTCTTCATCTTCTTTCATCCAATCTCCCCCTCCCCTCACCCCTCTGACAGCTGTCAGTCTGTTCCATGTATTCATGCCTCTGTTTCCCTTTTGTTCATTAGTTTATTTTCTTAGTTAGATCTCACATATCAGTGAGATATGGTATTTGTCTTTCTTTGGCTTATTTCACTTAGCATAATAACATCAATCTGCAATTGAAATATGAGGTAATTCTCTATCACTGCATTATACCAATTAAAAATAGTCAAATGATGTACTATAGATGGCTTTATCAAAGTTCTATTTATTTAAAGCTAAAAAATGTCTAACAATTTATAATTTTCTATTTTCAAACACATTTTTCAAAAATATGTTCAATTTAATGGCATTTAAGTTGAGAAGCATTATGGAAATTTATGTATTTTGAAATAGTATATTTTTATTATTGGTTTATGGTATGAAGATTTTAAAATTTAAATTTATTCTGTCATATATAACAAGAAGTATTGAAATTTGAAATAGATTGTATATATGGCAAGAAGTATTATAGTAAATTACAGATTCTATTATCATACTGCTCATTTTGAACACCTATAGTTTTAGGCTGTAGAATTTTAGGACAGAGTTATCTTCCAGTAATGTGTTCCTGGTGAAAGAGTTTTGTTGATATGTGCTTATTTTTGCATAGAGTTACCTCAATGCAAAGCTTACTGGTATGACAATGAGATCCTACATTACAGACTTGAGTATTGGTTACAGTACAAATAAACTTTTAAAGATAATGGGTTAATCATTAGCTATAAAAATAAGTTCAATTAGGAAAGTATAAAGATAAGAAAAATTCTTCATAATACATTTAAAAGAGAATTATTTTTTAACATGGAAGTTAGTTGTTACTCATAAAAATATGTTTATACTTTATTATACTCTGCTTAAAGTGGCAGTTTTCAAATATGCATTGTGATATACGTATCTAATAAAGTGTTGAGAAAACCTTTTTTAAAAAAAGTAAAATTAGTTCTGTGCTTACTGTGATAGACCAGAAATATGTAAAGAATTAAATACTACATTTAAAACTTCAAGAAACAAATGCATTTGTATTTCACCTTTGTTTTTGCCAATCACGTTGGTATTAGCCAAACAGCAACTGGCAAAAAGTTGTAGTACCTGAATCACTTTCTCTTTCTCAAAGTTTAAGACAGAAGATATTTAGATATAAATACAGTGTAGAAGATAACGTTGCAGATGCAAAGAGCTCTAGTGTTTGCAAAATAACTAAGCAGAAGATATTGTAACGGTTTGACTAACTTAGAGTGCTCTAGTGTTGGCAACCCTAGCGCAGAAATGCTGCATCAGAAGCTGGCCTTCAGAGCCACTGCGTGGGGCTTGGTGTGCTGTGTGAGGTTGCAGCGTGCCCTATTCCACAAGACTGTGAGCGTCCAGCTTTATCGGGTCTCAGCAAATGTTCATGGCAGGGTGCCAAACTCTAGGTGTTTTAACTGTATATTTTCCTAATATAAATGCCAAATTAAGTTCTCAAAAAAAAAAAAAAACTCATTTGCTATTCTCACAGTGAGCACATACTTTCATCTTAATCTGATGAAAACATCTGAACACAATTAGGCTATTAATTATGTCTGAAACCATGTTTTCATTTGGTGATAAAACACATATACATATGTTAAACCTATAACAATATGTATAATAACCCATTCTTCTTTTACTAGTCACTATAAATAATTTAAGTCTTTTAGGAATCACCATCATTTGTTTTACTCTCACTCTCCATGACAGGCATAGAGATGTGTACTTTGCATATAATCATGATGAAATATTTTTTGTAGAATAGAACATTGACTATTTGTAAGTACACATTTTGTTCAAGATTATTAACATTAAAGTCATTCCCCCTTCTTTATTTATGAACCACAAATTACTGTTTTTCATACAAAAAAATTTTGTTTTCTAGGACATTAATATTTCAGTGTCAATATAACAGGATACCTAACGGTCTCATACATACAACAATGTGACGTCTTTGGGGGTACTTAGATAAGGAATACTTACAAATTGCAATATGTTCAGTGACTTTTTTATCGTTGTTTAGTAACATGCATTCTTTTTGCATTATTTTATAGTGGTATTTTGCTGATTCAACTTCTATTTCTAAAATAACATTTAAACCTTCAGAATCACAGAAGGTTAAAAATTAGTTTTAGTCATAAGATTTAGCATCATTGGAAAAATCTATTTCATTGAGCAAGAAGAAAATTTGCCATTCCCACCAATATTATAGAATTTAGAGATTTATCAACCAAAAGCGGAATTTAGTTATATAATTGGCTGTTTGATTATTCTAAGTAAATTCAAATACACTGGAATGGTAGGTAAATGACTGTTATTGAATTTGCTTAGCACTTATATGTTCATTTTAGTTTCAAAAGAACAGACAATAACTGAGAGGTCTTCAATTACTGTGATATTATAATGACTTTTTATCAATATTGGTTAAATTCTTAAATCATTTTTTTCCTGTGAGGCAAAATCATTTTCTACAGCAAGTTTTGTTTATATCAATTAAAGGGACATAAAAATGAAATAAATGGAAATCAAGGCAATAATTAACAGACTATAAACCATGTTGAGAAAAAGAAAGAGAGGTTAGATCCATTGTTTGATGAAGAGAGTATATTAATAAGTGAAAGTATAAAAACTATGTAACAAATTTTACTTCTTTTTTCTTCAATTCCAAAAACTGAAAATATCAGAATAAAGAGGAGGTAAATGTTGGGTGAGAAAAGTATAAGAATACGTGTAATTGTTTAAATGAGATTGGAACACTAAACTCAGAAAATTTATCTTATAATGTCAAATGAATTCATAGATATAATTTCAGGACACCTGTCAGTAATCCTAATGAACTAATAATTTTTAAAAATGTTATAAGACTAATTATGGATAAATGATTTCAAAGGAAGGGAAGAATCAAAGCCAGAAATGACAGGTAGATTCTGACAAAATTGAAAAATAGATTATATTTATGAAAGTTTCACTAGCATAATTTTACAGTTTTGATTTCAGAGAAAGGAAAATATGTGATGCATTCAAGATTCAATGAGATATCATTAAAATGAATACAGAATTGTTGCCTAAAGCTAAAGAAATATAAACTCCACACAGAACTTAATAAAGTTTGCTAAATCTGAAAAGTGTGTGAAGATTTTCATTTAACCATATCAGATTAAAGAATAGAAAATTAATAATGTGCAGACCTGGAGACCCCTGTTGTCCATTAAAAATAAAGTGGTCAGAATATTTATCTATATAGCTGCAGAAAATTCAAGAAGATATGTACTTCCCCTATATCTCTTGTTCTAACTCCAATATTGAATAAACAATACCCATTCCTTGAGATGATCATACCTAACATTCACAACTTATTGTCCTAATAGCCTCAATTTGCTTGAGAAACAAACTTTTCTCCCAGATTGGAAAATTATCTTCTCAACTGCCACAATATTTTTGAATTAAGTATAAAAATAAAGTAAAGTAAATTCAGAGAAATAATTCAATAGTTTAGAGTCTTGAAATTGTAAATTCTACTAGGAAATGTATCAGATATTAATTTGAATTAAAATTTATATTTACTGGATTTGTGATGGTCAGCTAAAGAGTAAAAATATTTAATGAAGTTTGTAAATGACTCTGGGTGTTTAAAAGATCTAGATTCACAATATGTATTATTTTATTTTGTGAGCTTTACATGAGCTATTTGAGAATTTGAAAGAATGTTCTTGTTAGTGCTGGAAATTATCCTTGTCCAGCACTTCAAGTCACTATTACAAAATTAGATGTGTTAAAGTTTAAATGCATTAAAAATATTTATGGATGTTTGGTGAACTAAGTAAATAAATAAGACTAGTTCTTTTAAAATGAAGTTTAGTTTGTTCAACAAAATTTAATATAAAGTAAAAAAATAATAGTTCCTTTTTTACTATAAAACATGCAATTAGTTTTTTTCTTCTTTGGTGAGTTATAATTGACAAAAAAATTTGTAAGATATTTAGCATACAACATAATTTGATATACATATATGAGGTCTGTCCAGAAAGTATCAAGCCATGTAATAAAAATAGGGGCATTTATTGAAGAAGATACAAGAAACATTGTACATAGGGCAAGGACACCTCAGTCCCCTTCATAGTAGGCACCTTGGGACCTCATATAGTTCTCCCAATCTCCATCAGCTGCCCCATCATATTTTTCCTGAAACTCATCGATGGTCTCAAATCTCTTCCCTTTCAGAGGTGATTTTAGTTTTGGGAAAAGCCAGAAGACACTGGGTGCCAAATCTTGGCTGTATGGAGTCTGAATCACCTGGGTGATTTGATGTTTTGCCAAAAAACTCTGCATGAGACATGATGCATGAGTAGCCACCTTGTTGTGATGAAGCCGCCAGTTGCCCATAACTGAGGCATTTTTGTAGTACTGCATCTCTCAACCAAAGAAGAACATCAAAGTAGTACTCCTTAATTGTTTGGCCTAGAGGGGTGTATTCATGATGGACAACATCTTCCCAATCAAAAAAAAAACACACAGCATGGCCTTGATCTTGCTGCAACTTTGCTGCGCCTTCTTCAGGTGTGCAGAACCAGGTGACTTCCATTTAGATACTGGGCCTTTGTTTCTGGATGATAGCCATAGATCCATGATTCATCTCCAGTTATGACCTTCTTGAGGAAATCAGGTTCATTGTTAGCAGTCTCAATCAAGTAATTAGCAGTTTGAATCAAGTCAGCAGCACGATGTTCCTTCTACTCCGTTAGCAGAAGCCACAGATCAAATTTTGCCATGACACATTTCATGCCAAGATCAAAATCTCAAACACTGCAGTTTTAGGAATCCCCTGATTAGCTTGTAGTTCTTGCACTGTCAGTCCTTGATCTTCGGTGATTGCAGCCTGTACACATTCAACATTCTCAGGTGTTCTGCTTGTTGTGGGCCTTCCAGAACGTGGGTCGCTTTAATCTTTGAAGCATTTGTGCCACACTTTTGTTTGCGCTGCACTTATTACATTGTCCTCAAAAGCCTTTTGAATCATCTGAATAGTTTCCACAGAGGAATGTTCAAACTTAATGCAAAATTTGATGCAGATTCGTTGCTCTACTCACTCAGTCATTTTAAATTCAATGGCCACACAGTACACATGCTAACTCAATGGCCTCTACTGCCCCCATGGACTAGTACAGTGAAGTCATCATTATTCACACATGTGCATTCTAGTGCATTCTTCTTGGTTGCCAGTTTATATTGATGTTACACAAAACGTCCTCATTATATTAACAATGGCTGATTTTTGTTCTGGACAGACCTCACATATTGTCAAAGAAATCTCCCTCTGTAGTTAATTAACACAACCATCATCTCACACTTTTTGTGTGTGTAAGAACATTTACATTTTACTATCTTAGCAAGTTTCAATTATACAATGTGGTATAATCAACTATAGTCATTATGCTCTATGTTAGATCCTCTTGCCTTATTCATCATATAACTGGAAGTTTATACCCTTTTATCAAACTCTCCCTATTTCCCTTAAGAATCAGCCCTGGCAGCCAGTTCTGCACTCTGGTTCTATGAGTTCAACTATTTCTTTCTTTCTTTTTAAATCCCATATACAAATGATCCATGTGGTATTTTCCTTTCTCTATTTTACTTATTTCATTTAGCATAATGCTCTCCAACTTCATCCATGTTGTTACAAATGACAGGATTTCCTTATTTTTTAAAGCGGACTAATAATAATAAATAAATAAATAAATATGTATGTGTGTCGGTATATATATACCCCTTACTTGATCTACTCACCTTAGGTTGTTTCCATATTTTGGCTATTGTGAATAATGCTGCTATGAACATGGGAACCCAGATATCTCTTTGAAATAATAATTAGTTTCCTTTGGATATAGACCAAGAAGTAGAACTGCTGGATCACATGGTAGTTCTACTTCATTTTTTGAAGAACCTCCATACTTTTTCCAGTGACTACACACTAATTTATATTCCCACCAACAGTGCACAGGGTTTTGTTTACTTTGGCTACATTCTCACCAACATTTGTTATCTCTTGTCTTTTTTTATAATACCTATCCTAAAAAGTGTGAGGTGATATTTCATTGTTTTTAAAATTATTATTTAAACATTTTTTCAATTATAATTTATATTTAATATTATTTTGTATTAGTTTCAGATGTACAGAATAGTGGCCAATCACATACTTTACAAAGTATTTTCCTGATCTTTCTTGTGCCCATCTGGCATCATACATAGTTATTACAATATTGTTAACTATATTCTCTATACTGTACTTTATATCTCCATGACTATTTTGTAATTACCAATTCATATTTCTTAATCCCTTCACCTTTTTTACCAACTATCTGAATCCCCCTCTCCTCTGGCAACCATTAGTCAGTCCTCTGTATCTATGAGTCTGCTTCTGTTTTATTTGTTTATATTGTTCCTTAGATTCCACGTATAAATGAAATCATATGATATTTATCTTTCTCTGATTGATTTATTTTACTTAGCATAATACCCCTTAAGTCTGTCTGTCCTTTGGAAATGGTAAAATTTCATCTTTATTGTGGCCAAGTAATATTCCATTGTGTATATGTACTGCAGCTTTTTTATCCACTCATCTATAGATGGGCAATTGCATTGCTTCTATATCTTGGCTATTATAAACAATACTGCAATAAACATGGGGTGCATATATTCTTTTGATAGTATTTTGGACTTCTTTGGATATATTCCTTCAAATGGAATTGCTGAGTAGTAAGGCAGCTCCATTTTTTTCATAGTGTTTTCCATAGTGGCTGCACCAGTCTGCATTCACACCAACAGTGCATGAGGATTCCCTTTTCTCAACATCCTCACCAGCACTTGTCATTTTTGATATATTGATGATAGCCATTCTGACAGGTGTGGGATGATATCTCATTTTGCTTCCGATTTGCATTTCCCTGATGATTAGTGACATTGAGCACCTTTTTATGTACTTGCGATTCATTTGTGTCTTCTTAGAAAAGTGTCTACTCATGTCCTTTGTCATTTTTCAATTCAGTCATATGTTTATATGCTTACTGAGTTGTATGAGATTCTTGGACATTTTGGATATTAACCCCTTATTGAATATATGGCTTGCTAATATTTTCTCCCATTCCATAGGTTGCCCTTTCATTTTGTTGATTTTTTATTTGTTTGATTTAGTCCCATTTGTTTTTCATTTTGTTGCCTTTTTTTTTTTATTTGTTGGTTTGTTTATTTATTTATTTTTAGAGAGGGGAAAGGAGAGAGGGAGAGAAATATCACTGTGTGGTTGCCTCTCACTCGCGCCCCCAACCAGGGACCTGATGTGCAACCTATTCATGTGCCCTGACTGGGAATCAAACCAGCAACACTTGGCTCATAGGCTGATGCTCAATCCACTGAGCCACAGCAGCCAGGGCTTGTGAGGGAACTGATAAAGGTAATTGATAAGTTACTATGCAGATGGGCTTTATGTGGATTATTACATTCTATTTTTATAATATTCACTGTAGTTGACAAATTATTCTTATGATTTTAACAGATGAAATCAAGTTAATTTCTCAGGGTAGTAAGTTGCAAATTGGGTATATAAAATAAAGTTTATATAACTATAAAGACCAGGATTTTTTTCACAATCACATAGTAGCCTCTAAAGTTTTAATTTGTCTTCTGCATTCTCCATAAATTTTATTTTCATTTATCTTAATTTTAAGATGAATGCTTAAAAGTAGAGTGCATTATGAGGATAATCAGATTAATAAGGGGGTGATGAAACAGTGAGGTTTATTCCAAAATAAAAAAGAGGAAAAAAGTAGGTACATAACTGCATGATACTTAGTACCAATAAGCAAAGTTTTCAGTTCTTCAGAAGGGCTCTATACAGATTTTATGAAAGGGGTGCATATTTTATCTTAAAAGAAAATATACTTTAGCATTAGGTTGTTTAATAATAAAACAAGCTTTTCTTTAATCTTGCTAATGCAATGGCATTATTTAAGTATAGGAAGGATGACAGGTCTATCATTCTAAGAGAAAATAATTCATGCAAAGACATGATGGTATGAAATGCACTAAATATTCGGGAAAGAGCAAATACTAATGAATAGTAGGATTGCACATTTTGATATCAGTGAAAATTGTTCAAGGATTTTGTTGTCACAATAAAAAAAAGACTGAGAAATATATTGCCATTCTAACTAAATTCTGTTATTATGATTTGGAATGCTATTATAAATCTGGTAAGTAGTCATTTGAAATAATTCTAGGCAGTGACAAAATGTGGTTATAGTTTTGTAAAGTCCAAATTAAGAATTAGTTTCAGCTAGTTCCCTTGCAAAAGAAGGAAGGATAAAAACAGTACAACTGAAATTAACTAAGCACTTATTATATACCAACTGTTATACTTGATATACTTTATGTAATGAATGAATTCTGTTTTTTAAAAAGTAAAAATCAAATCCTAAATCTGGGAGGTATATAAAGTTACTGAAAAAATTTACCTTACAATTCTATTTTATTTCTGACACAGTCATACTATGCTTCAATGGTTTAGGTGAAAAGGGTACAAAATGTAAATATTTTCCTAGTAAAAACATTAGAAACTATGGGGAAGCAAATATGTTTAGTTCTTTTTAACACTGAGTTTTTAAAATAACTTATTCCTTTAGAGAGGCTCTGATCTCTCATACCATAAAAGGATGCAACTCTTTAAGTCTTTATCAGTAAGTGACCTTTTACTATAAATGAAGGCTCTGAAGGCACACTTTCATGAAGAAGTCTGGGTAGCTGCATTAAAGGATAGAAGGAGAATCCATAGGTGGAAAGGATGGGTATGGGATGGAAGAAGAGACCTGAGGGAAACATATGTAAACTGACTTAAATATTTGCCTTGAATATCCCTGTTCAGTATATTTCAATTACTATATGACATCCTATTAAATTACAAACTTTCATTTTAGTTAATATCATTGTTAAGGAAAACATGAGTATTGTAGCCCCCTAATTCCTCCCTAGAATAAACTGGATAAGTGATTATAGGATGGGCGTATAACTCACTCCTTTCTATAAAAAGTAAATCCAGTACCTAGAAGCTGTATCCTTTTTATTGGGCACTTTTTCAATAAGGGTGAATTTTAACTAGTTTTCTTCTTAAGGAAACAGAAAAATGTCATAATTCTCTTCTAATATAAACACACATAAGTAATCTCAATAGTTGACTGAGATTAATAGAAATTTATTTGTGGTCTTTATTTTACCTGTGATAGTTAATTTTATGTGTCAAGTTGGCTAGGCTATGGTGCTCAGATCCTTGCTGAAAATCAGTCTGGATGTTGCTGTGAAGGTATTTTTTTTTTTTTTTAGATGTGATAAATGTTTAAATCGGTACACTTTGAGTAAAGCCAGTCACATTCCATAACGATGGTGGGCCTCATCCATTCCGAAGGCATTAAGAAAAAAAGACTGAGGTCCCACAGGAAAAAGGAATTCTGCCTCCAGACTGCGTTTGAACTTAATACTGCTACATCAACTCTTCCCTTAATCTCCAGTCTGCTCCTTCCTTGCAGATTTCAGACTTGCCAGTCCCCACAATTGCACAAGCAAATTCCTTAAAATCTCTGTCTTAGATGATAGAGATCGATAGATGATTAATAGATAGGTGATAAAGAGACAGATGATAGATAGATGATAGGTATAGCTCAGTCTGGAGAAACCTAATAAAATACATTTATTAGGAAGTGCATCCTTAGTTTTGTTGTGCTCATTGCTTTGGTGAGCTGCATGCATATTGTCATTGTACAAACATCAGGGGTAGAATGAGCCTGAAATATGTTCTGAGTGAGTACAGAATACAGCCTCTGAACAAATAAATACTTTTTAGTAAGTGACTACAATGGCCTCCTTATGCTAATACTTAATTTTTTTCTGTATGATATAACCCCTTGTAATTTATTTTCTGATTTTTAATTTTTATCCCAATGCACAACAGCCTAAGAAAATCATGTTTTAGGTTTACTACTAATACCAGTATCTATACAAGAATTTAAACAATTTGTAACCTTGGAATTTATAGGTTTTATTCAACAGACAGAAAGAACTGCTTTCAGAGTTTTTGATTCTTAAATATAAATAAATACAAGTGCAAAAACAAACACACTCTATTATCTTCCAGATCTCTCTCTCTCTCTCTCTCTCTCTCTCTCTCTCTCTCTCTCTCTCTCATACACACAGACACGCACGCACACACAGAGAGTTTTAGGGTGATAACACATCTTGACATGAGTCTTACGCAAACAAAAAACTTCTAAAAGTGTGCATTATGTTAAATGTACTAATTTATATAAAAATCAAGCATATAATAAAAATTTGAATTTCTACATAAAGACCTAAAAGCAAACAAAGCCTACCTCACCTTCAAAATCATTTCTTCAGTACTATTCCCCAGAGGTGTTTCCATCAAAAAATTTAGTATATCATTCTAAGAAAATGTATGTATAGATACCAGCACATGAAAGCATACTACTCTATATACTATTTTGCATCTTGACTTTTAATTTAATAAAAAGTACATGTAAAGTCACAAAAATCCTCATAGCAACAGTATGAGATAAGTATATATTC
Source organism: Furipterus horrens (assembly GCF_987537825.1). Taxonomy (NCBI): domain Eukaryota; kingdom Metazoa; phylum Chordata; class Mammalia; order Chiroptera; family Furipteridae; genus Furipterus; species Furipterus horrens. The sequence continues at coordinate 88,266,340 of NW_028327171.1, forward strand.
TGATCTACCTCACTTGACAAATGAAGAAATGAAAATGTTTTGCATTGAGCTGTAAAATAACTTTCCCAAGGTCACACAGCTAGTAAGTGGCAAACAAGGGTGTGAGAACTAGCAACCCTGACTTCAGAGTGAGTGTTCTTAGCAGTGCATCAGGATGTCTTAGGGGTCTTTCTCCATTAAAAAAAAAAAAAAAAAGTAGCTTTAAACATTGTTTTTAGAGGCCATATGATTTCAGAGATATTTTTTAAATAAATAATTCTTAAATTATAGAGGTAAGCCCTCTCCACACATTTTTTAAAAACAATTAAGTTGAACACATTTATAAAATGGTGTTAGGGTCTGCCTAAGTCTCTTAACATATACAGTTAGAAGAGTGGATCAGAATGCTCATATGGCTGGTTGGTGTGCTCTTTTTTTCTTCTTGTTATTGTAGTCATCACAGTCACATCTTAGAGCCAATAAAAAAAGTCTTTCAAGTAAATCCCATTGGAGGAGGCTGTTCTGTCCCTTCAGATGAATTTTCAAACCAAAACCCTAACAGCATAGTGCACAAAGGTAGATAAAGCAATCTTAACTGTCAGGATTTTTCTCTACCTGAAGATTTTAAGGCAACAACAGATATTTATACATAGCTATTTTAAAATGCTTTGCCAAAGATTTAAAAAAAATAAGTCCCAAAGTTACCTTTCTCATCTCCAATGATATTCCATATTACCAATTATCTTTGTTCAGATAGCAAATTGGAGTTTATATTCCTTTTTCTCTAAAAAATTATAGAACCAAAGGGTAACAATATTTATTTATGGTGAAGAAAATAAAACTTTATGCAAAATGTCATGAGTATAATAATGCATATTGCTAAGGCTGCCAAAGTTCTCACAAAGCCAAGTGGATCCCCTTGCCTGTCCTCCCCCAAGATGGAAAGATCAGCAGGAATTTCAGAGAGAAGCAAAGAAAACAGAGCATTTTGCCTATTGTCAATGTCCATGTTTTATTTAATTACTACCAGGTTTAATAAGAAAATGCAAGATATTATTCAAATTGAAATTTAAAAATGTTTTACCTTGTATTAAACCCTGGAAATATTGAATATTAAAAGCTTTACCCTTTTTCTGAATTCTCTGACATTTCCTTCCCTGAACATATATTGCTTTTCTAATGAGGAACACACACCATCACACAAATGTTTTAAAGTCTTTTCTTAAAGTGGAATGTCTCATGTTTAATAAATAGTTCTTAGAATGCCTATTTTTGCCACGTAAACAGCTGTGGAATCTCTAATAAGTGCAAGAACATTTTGATATTAAAGTTAGTACACATGTTGCATAAGTACAGTTCAAAACTAGAGAAAAAATATATAGTTTAGTTTTTAAATGTTCTCTTAATAGAGGCTATTATTCTGGAAGCCATACTACTGTTTTTTCTACTTCCATTATAGTTGTGCATTTTCTTATCTATTTTTAGCAGGTGTATATTATTTGGGAAAAATCACATTTAAGAAATTTCTTACAGGTCAAAAAATTCATGTCCAATTCTTATACATGTTTTTGAACTTTCTGAGTGCTATACACTTTTGTGTGAAATGTAAGGTAATGGATAAAATACATAGTAATGTTACATTTTCCCTTTTAAAAGACTTTACTCTCTAAAAAGGATATAAGACTTTCAAAGAAATGATATTTTACCAAAAAGCTTGATCTTTTGTGACATGTCATCCAACTTTCATAGTGGGTGTAATTTACCAAATTGGTTTGAAGTCATTTCAGGAAAGTATAGGAGCCATAGTCTGCATTACGGATAGATTTATCCAAGTACTTGATAGTCCATTAGGAGAATAATTTATCTGAAAGCAAGCAGACCAATACCCACACAGTATTCCAAACATACAACAATTTGAGAAATAACCAGACAGCTGTTACCAACTTAGGGTTTGCCTATGACCACATAAATAATGCCTCAGATTTATACTTCTAACAAGATTATATTTGCTACTTAGAAAATTGCTATTTTCTCTTGAATAGATGAATGTCACATATACTGTGATTAGAATGCAGCTAAAGAATATCCAATTCAGTGGAACAAGGTGCAGAGGGGAGGAGGAAGAGTGCTAATAAAAACAGGAGTATTTGAACTAATGCATCAAAATTCCCTAAAAATGCTTAGATGCTATATTCTAAAACTTCCATTCCTTCTTTTTTTCTGTTCCCTCCTCTTCCAATTTTCCTGGAGATTTCACACAAGGACTCAAACTTTCACTTTTATAATATCCCATTATCACACTCCATGATCAAGGTTGTGCTAAAGGTATAATCATATCTGTAACATATTTTGTGTAAAGTGCTAAAATGGTTACTAAATCCTGAAGAAACTATATAAATACCCTCAAATTTCATTTTTAGCTTTTGAATTATAATTTAAAAAAGCATTTATAATTACTCATATTTATCTTGATCTAATTAGACTATTTTGTTTTCAAATTAATCCCTAGCTCAATATCTTGTAAATTTCATATTACAGGTATTTATGGACTCACTTCCCACAATCCTTCAAGAGAACACAAATGGCTGGACTAGTTACTGTCAGCAGAATCCCGAGCTGCTGTGTTGCACAATTCCATCAAGTACATTTATGGAAGCTATATGAACGATGTCCCCTGAAATTTTGTAGGCACAGTTGTTCACAAGAACTTCAATGATAATATGCCTTTGTAATTTATGTACTTAAGTGGCCTAATTAGACCCATCATACCTTTTTTACTGCTGCTCTTTTGCTTCCATTATATGTTCTGTGCCAGTAATCCCACTCATGATCTCTAGGCTCCTGAGGTTAAACCCTGTTTATATTTCAGTGCCTAATTAGAAAGTTACCACATCTGTAAGCCACCTGATGAAGTTGATATGCCTTCCTCTCTGCTCCCTTGGCCGTTTGTTCTTATGCCAGGTCTGTATTCCTTCTGTTGCCTCGTATGTACATGTGTGTGCATGTGTTTGCCTTCACTACTCTAGAATGAGTTATTTAAGGACAGAAATCATAACCTGTGGTGGGGAAAATGAAGTCAGTCAGGCTCCCTTATCCAGATGTCCTGGTATGAGGGGCGCAGGAACATGAGCTAGAAACCCTCATGTGCAAAGCACTCTTAGTTATACAACCAATTCTGTTATACTCTGGCACACAGTTGGCTTTGACTATGCTTAGTATAGTGGGGATGGGACTTTCTGCCTGCATGGATCACCTCAGCGCACCGAATAAAGGCATGTCAGACATACCCATGGCTCCGTGCATTTTCTTCCATCTGCCTGAATCTTGAGTGAATCTTCTTGGCCTCCAGCATTTGCAGAACAATTGGTACAGTTGTCGGCAGGATTCGCTGCAGCACAGTACGGAGCTCCCGACACCCCCAGACACGTGCTTAGAGGGGTGGTGGTCTGCCACCAGCATGTGTATTGGTGGCAGGTCTCCTGTGGCTTGGGCTCCTCCCAGGACTGGCCGAAGGTCAGTGGCTCTCCCAACACAATAGAGAAGGCCCTGAGGGTAGTTGGGGAGACCCTGGAAAAGCCGAGCCCTGGGGGTGGGCAGGGGGGCTGTGGGCTGGGCGTTTCTTACAGCTTTGCAAGCTGAGATGGAGACGGTGCTATGTGATGCAGTGAAGGTTGGGGAGATTCGGGAGAAGGAAGAAGGCTCGGAGGTTCAGATCCTTATGCTGGAAGGGGAAGGGGACTTCATGACAATAGAGTTGCAGCGATCCCCCCCACCCTCCCCAGTCACAGCAGATAACTTGGAAGAGGGGAAAAGGAGCTGGTTGTCCTGCAAGCCCGCTTGATGATGGTTCACAAGATGAAATCACAGCAACCTATGACACCTGGTCGTGGAGGGGAGGAACAGCGGGCCCTGCTCAGATGGTTGAACATACCATGTACCACCCTACACACAGGCTCAGCTAGTGGATTTGGGGAAGCAGTTTTGGCAGTGGCCTGGGGAGCCTTTCGCAGTGCGGCTCCTCTGAGGCCTTTGGGATTTAGGGGTGCACAGCATTATGGAACAGTGCACACTCCTTGTGGAATGTAACCTGGGCTGACATCTATGCTGGAGCGGAGCAGCTACACCTGGTCCCAATCCACAATTGGCTGTGCAGTATGGAATAGGTTGGGGTGGCTCATGACTGAAGCCATGCAGCTGACCAGACAAGCTCCCCTCTGTATTGAAAACCTGAAAGGGAAAGCCCAAGTGGGCTTAATTTCTGTAGATTTGTGTCAAACCCATACCACTGAGCATTATTGGAAAGCAACAGACAATGCATGTGCCGCAGTACCCACTGGAGCCCTTTGGATATGTGACTTGGGTGGCCTTACTCACCCAGGAACTGGACCAGCCATTGTACTTGGGGCTGGCCTTATCTGCCCGCCCGAGTCCAGAAAACATTTGTGACTCAGTCAGCCAATTGGGAAGTGTTTAAAGCACATCACTGGGTAAAGCTCACCCCTTGATGGTACTACCCATTATCCATTTTTCCCCTCAGAAGCCGTATCTGTAGTAATAGGAACCAAGATAACAGCATTGGCATTGCACACCACTTGGACACTAAATACAACACATAATGCCTTAAACCTCTTGAATGAGGAAGTGTGTCAGTTACAAAAAGTAGCTTTGCAGAATTGCATGGCCCTAGATATGCTTACTACCTCCCAGGGTGGGGTAGGTGCCCTGGTTGGAGCTGAATGCTGTGTATACATTCCTGATGTCCACCAAAATGTTATCCAAGCCTTGCAAGCATTAACTTCTGAAATGCATGTCATTGAACACCTGACTGGCAACCCATTACAAAAATGGTAGGCATCCCTAACCACTGAATGGTGGTGGGCCCTTGCTGTGTTAGGAGGCAGTGCCTGTCTGTTAGTAGCTTGTTGCTGTAGTCTCTATTACTGTTGTGGTTTATGGGTGCAGGACTCAGCCCTTCTTGCCAAGGGACCCTCGTGGAAGACAGATCTCACATAGATTGTATGGTGAGGAACCCTGAAAGGGTGGAGTGTGGGGAAAATGAAGTCAGTCAGGATCCATCACCTGGATGTCTGGGCATGAGTAGCTTAGAGATAATAGAGACTCACATGCGCAGAGCACTCACTATTAAATAACCAATTATGTCATACTTTAGTATGCAGCTGGCTTTGTCTATGCTTACTGTATAGGGGGACAGGACTCTCTGCTTGTGCAGATCTCCCCAGCACATGGAATAAAGGTATGTCGGACATCTCCACAGCTCCACATATTTTATTCCATCTGCCCGCATCCCAAGTGAACCTGTCTGGCCTTGAACGTGTGCAGAATGCCCGTTATCTCTTTAAATAATTATGTCATAGTGCTTGCTACATGATTGGACTAAAAGTTGTTTATTATACTGATTTCAATAAAGATAGAATTTTTACAGAACTCAAATCAAAAAACCTATTGGCCTTTAGGGTTAAAAAAAAAAAAGGCCCCAAACCACCTACCTGAAATTTGTTTTTTAAATATTATTCTGACTTTTGAAAAAAGTCAGATTCTGTTTCATATGTTTTATTGAAGTTACGCCTTGCATAATACCAAGTACAGAATTACCAGACTCATAAACAGGTTCCCTGGAGCAATGCTTTCCTATTTCCCAGTTTGATTATTAATCCCGTGGTCACAGCAATATAAAACCATACCCACAAAACTGACACAATTCCCCTTTTCAGTAATCCTTCCAGAGCCTAGGCCTGTTCCTTATAATGCAAATTAAAATCTGCACGTAAGAAATTCAGAGCTTTATCTTGAAAACCAAAAATGTCATCTTCCATTATATATGGCCTATAATCTAAACAATTCTCTGTAATCAGCTGGAAGACATGTTGATACCAATTTTCTATTGTAGACAGGAATTTCACCATGGTAAAGGCAAATAGATCAAGTAACTGGCCATTTTGAAACAAATAATACAGCAAAGGCTCAAAATGGTTCTAAGAAAAAAATATGACAATACAAATACAGTAGTTAATTGATCTTTGCTAACTGAACATCCAGAAAATCTTAAAAGGCCATATGGGTACCCTTTAGGCAGCCAACTTCATAATGCTGATGAATACAGAAATTTATATAATAAAGAGAAGCCCATTCAAAGATGTAGGTAGATTTAACAGATATTTATTGAGAACCTATTATAAGCCATATTTAAATTAAGAGATGTTTATTGAGAATCTATAATATGCCAGGATCTCTTATAGAACTACAGTTAAATGAGGAAGAAATGGACAAAAATCTCTTACTTCATGGAGCTTGAAGCAGGAAGAGAAATTAACCCTGGAGAAATAGGTCAGGACTTGGTTATAAGATGGGCTTTATATCACATGTAATTCTGTATCTCTAAGCCAAAAACAGTCTCATGTTTTTAACAGATTTTGGCATTTATTTTATCCTAAGGAGCTGTCAACCAGGAATAACTAAGGTGCCCGTGTTTTCTGAGACTCCACTACATTTGGTTATGCCGTTCCAACTGCAGCCTTAGTTTATGCCTCATCATGTGACAGCATGCAAAGGAAGGCCAACAGAGCTCCAATAGATTGTGTATACCCTGAAAGCCAATTCCAGCATTTAGAAGCTGATCTGGCAAAAGGTCCTTCCCTAGAACCCTTTCTAACATCTGAATATGCAGTTTTCTAGATGCCTGCACCTTTTCACACTATAAACACAAGCTTTCTGTCAAACACCCGTGTTAAATAATCAGCATCCTTCCCCAGCCAACATTTACTTGTATAACAGGACATGCCAATGAATCTCCTAACACTGAGAATCAGCCAAATATTTTCCAAAGAAAACAGAAATATTAACCCTTAGAATTCATTAATTTTTTCTTGTGTTAAATAAACACTAAAGAGGATGGAAGACGTTGATTACCTGGGAATTCAGATTTAAAGAAACTTTCAGTAAAAGATAACAACTACTTGAGTTATAAATTTCACTTAAAAATATCTATTAACTTTCCTTAAAAAATATCCATAGAAAAATTGTTTCAGGGTCTGTTACTGCATATGCAAAACCAACGGGAAGAAAAAACATTGTTTTTCAAGAAAGTGTGAGCTAAATTGCTTTAACTGTTTCTGAGGACAATGAAAGGTTCAATCAATTGCTATACAGTAAACAAAGTGATGACAAAGCACCAAAGACATAAATATTTCTACAGGCATTTGCATAACTTTTAAAACTTGTTATGTCTCAAAAATTTTTTTATCTACTTTTAGGAACATAGTACTAGAAATATAATTAATCTTGATCTGCCTAGAACTTTTTCTCCTTCATTTTAAGTTTTAATCTGTTAGAGTAATACTGTCTATGATAAATATAATGCAAGCTATAAAAGCATTTTAAATATTCCAGTAATCACAATGAAAAGTAACAGAAAATTTAAAATGTATTTTATATAACCCAACTTATCTAAAATATTATCATTTCAATAACATTCATTTATTAAAAAGTAGATTTTTTGTGATACTGCCTTTTCAAATTCTGCTGTTAATTTAATTTAATTTTATTTTATTTGCTTCTACTATTTTTAATTGTATTTTTTCTATTACCACTTATCCCCCTTATACTCCCTCCCCACCATAATCACCAAATTATTGTCCATGTCTATGAGTCCTTTTTCCTTTTTCGCTTGATCCCTCCACTCCCTAACACTCCATAGCCATCATCCTGCTCTCTATCTATGAGTCTGTCTCTATTGTGCTTGTTAGTTCAGTTGGTTCATTAGATTCCACTTGAGTGAAATCATATGGTATTTGTCTTTTTCTGTCTGATTGGCTCATTTCACTTACTATAATGTTCTCCAGGTCCATCCATGCTGTCACAAAGGGTAACATTTTCTTCTTCTTTAATGGCTCAGTAGTATTACATTGTGTACATACCCCATAGTTGTTTTATCCTCTCATCTATTGATGGACACTTGGGCTGCTTTCATATTTTGGTGATTGTAAATAATGCTTCAATGAACATAGGGGTACTTATGCTTTTTCAAATTAGTATTCTGGGTTCCTTTGGATATACTCCCAGAAGTGGGATCACTGGGTCAAAAGGCAGATCCATTTTTAATTTTTTGTGGTATCTCCATATTGCTTTCCACAGTGGCTGCACCAATCTGCATTCCCACCAACAGTGCAAAAGGGCTCCCCTTTCTCCACATCCTCTGCAGCATATGATTTTTGCTTTATTGATGATAGCCATTCTGACAGGTGTGAGGTGATATCTCTTTGTGGTTTTAATTGCATTTCTCTGATGATTAGCGATGCTGAGCATCTTTTCATATATGTATCAGCCATCTGTATGTTCTATCTATTCAGGTCCTTTGTCCATTTTTTAAATTGGGTTGTTTGTTTTTTTGGTGTTCGGTTTTATAACTTCCTTATGAATTTTGAATATTAACTCCTTATCAGGTGTCAGTGAATATGTTCTCCTATTCTGTGGGTTGTCTCTTTATTTTGTTGATGGTTTCCTTTGCTGTGCAAAACCTTTATACTAACAGCACATGTAAATTCAGATGACTGACTAGTGGCTACCGCATTAGACAGCACAGTCTTACAGTGTGAACTGTATCTGTGTCACTATTTGGTACTCTGTACTGGTCTAAAAATAGTAGAGTATGATGATGAGAGATGTTTGTAAACTCTCATATAATTTAAAAACATGTTCTATGGTAATTTATCACATCATTCTGCAGTGTGTGAAAGTATTGATTCAAATTCTAACAGTAAACAAATGACTCCCAATTTACTGGTTGAAGTCTAATATTCATTAACACTAAGAGTTCTTTAATAAAAAGGCATTTTAAAACATCAGTTGTTCTCTATTATCTTTTATCTTTACATACTTAAAAACATTGAAGCAAAACATGTAAAAGTTTTAGAGCTTAATTTGTCATTAAGAATTAAAAATGAAGTAAATAACAACTTTTTGACATTTCCAGAATGTTAGTTGCTTAAGGCAGATAAATCAAGATTTGGGACTCCCTTCTAATATTCAGAATTTATCTTTTCCAGAACTTACGTCTGGAAAACTTTTGCTTTATTTTACATGCACTCCAAATGCCCTTGGTCTCATCATCTTGTGTCTCTAAATGATTATAAATGGGTTTCCTTGCTCTTGCTCATACTCAATAGAGTTCGTTTTTTTTTTTTTGCAAAATTTCCAGTATTTTTTTTTTTTTCATGAGTCACAAGCTATGAGTCAACTGCTGCTTAGAAGCAGCATCCAGCCTCCACTGCTAATCCATCTTCCCTCTTGTGGGTCTTACTTTTCTCCATAGACTGTTTGAAGGTGACTTACCCCTTCCTTGAGTCCACTTGTAGGATATATTACCAGTTCCATTTAATGACATATTTAGTATTGTCCAGCTGTCAATCAGGCAAAGAAGTCCTCCACTATGCCTGCCCTGGTAACTTACATTGCCAAAACTACTCTTTTTTTTTTTTTTTTTTTCTTTTTGGTTTTTCAATTACATTTGTCCCATTTTTCCCCATTTCTTTCCCCCACACAACCCACCCCCTCTCCAGCAATCATATTCCTCCCCGTTGTCCGTGTCCATGCGTCATTTATATATGTTCTTTGACTAAACCCTTCCCTTACTTATTCCCCTTCTCTACCTCCCCCTTCCTCCCTATTGACTGCTATTCTGCTCTTTGTTCTATTTAGTTCCTTTGTTTGTGTTGTTCTTTAGTTTCCTGTATTTGGTGATATCATATGGTATTTTTCTTTCTTTGCCTGGCTTATTTCACTAAGCATAATTCTCTCTAGTTCCATCCATGTTGTTGCAAATGGCAGGAGTTCCTTCTTTCTTTCTGCTACACAGTATTCCATTGTGTAAATGTACCACAGTTTTTTGATCCACTCATCTACAGATGGTCACTTAGGTTGTTTCCAGCACTTAGCTATTGTAAACAGGGCTGCAATGAACATAGGGGTGCATAAGTTCTTTTGAATTAGTGTATCAAGATTCTTCGGGTATAATCCTAGTAGTGGAGTCACTGGTTCAAAAGGCAGTTCCATTTTTAATCTTTTGAGGTAAATTCATACTGTTTTCCATAGTGGCTGCACCAGTCTGCATTCCCACCAACAGTGCAGTAGGGTTCCCGTTTCTCCACATCCTCGCCAGCACTTGTTGTTTGTTGATTTGTTGATGATGGCCATTCTGACTGTTGTAAAGTGCTATCTCATTGTGGTTTTTATTTGCATCTCCCTGATGGCTAATGATGTTGAGCATTTTTTCATGTGTCTATGGACCTTCTGAAAGTCCTCTTTGGAGAAGTGTTTGTTCAGGTCCTTTGCCCATTTTTTAATTGGGTTGCTTGTTTTCTTGATGTTGAGTCATATAAGCTCTTTATATATTTTGGAAATCAGTCCCCTGTCTGTGATGTCATTGGCAAATATGTTTTCCCATATGGTTGGTTTCCTTTTCATCTTGCTGATGTTTTCTTTTGATGAGCAGAAACTCTTTAGTTTAATGTAATCCCATTTATTTATTTTTTCCTTTATTTCTCTTGCTTTAGGAGATGCATCCGTGAAGAAATTGTTACGTGAGATATCTGATATTTTCTTGCCTATGTTTTCCTCTAGGACTTTTATGGTGTCATGGCTTACATTTAAGTCTTTGATCCATCTTGAATTTATTCTCGTGTGTGGTGTAAGTCGGTGGTCTAGTTTCATTTTTTTGCAGGTCCCTATCTAGTTCTCCCAGCACCATTTGTTAAAGAGGCTCTTCTCACTCCATTTTATGTTCCTTCCTCCTTTATCAAATATTAGTTGACCATAGAGGCCTGGGTTTATTTCTGGACTCTCTATTCTGTTCCACTGATCTATATGTCTGTCTGTTCTTATGCCAGTACCAGACTGTTTCGATCACAGTGGCTTTGTAGTATTGTTTGATATCTGGTGTTGTGATACCTCCTGCTGTGTTCTTCTGTCTCAAGGTTGCTTTTGCTATTTGGGGTCTTTTTTGATTCCATATGAATTTATGGAGTATTTTTTCTAGGTCTGTGAAATATGTCATTGGTATTTTAATAGGGATTGCATTGAATCTGTAAATCACTTTGGGTAGTACGGCCATTTTGATGATGTTGATTCTTCCCATCCAAGAACATGGTATTTGCTTCCACTTATTTGTATCTTCCTTAATTTCTTTCTTCAATGTTATGTAATTTTCAGAGTACAGGTCTTTTGTCCCTTTGGTTAAGTTTATTCCTAGGTACTTTCTTTTTCTTGTTGCTATAGTAAATGGTATTTCCTTTTTTGTCTCTGTCTCTGATATTTTATTGTTGGTGTACAGAAATGCCTTAAATTTCTGTATATTTATTTTGTACCCTGCTATTTTGCCAAATTCACTTATTATATCGAGTAGTCTTTTAGTGGAGTTTATAGGATTTTCTTGGTATACTATCATGTCATCTGCATATAATGAAAGTTTTACTTCCTCTTTCCCAATTTGGATGCCTTTTATTTCTTTTTCTTGTCTGATTGCTGTGGCTAGGACTTCCAACACTATGTTGAAAAGGAGTGGAGAGAGTGGACAACCTTGTCTAGTTCCTGAGTTCAGGGAGAATGCTTTCAGTTTTTGTCCATTGAGTATGATGTTGGCCTCAGGCTTCTCATATATAGCCTTAATTATGTTAAGGTATGCTCCCTCTATTCCCATTTTGCTGAGTGTTTTCATCATAAATGGGTGTTGTACTTTATCAAATGCTTTTTCTGCATCTATTGATATGATCATGTGATTTTTGTCTTTCATTTTGTTTGTGGTGTGTTACGCTTATTGATTTGCAAATATTAAACCATCCTTGCATCCCGGGAATGAAGCCCACTTGATCATGGTGTATGATCTTTTTGATGTATTGCTGGATCCTGTTTGCCAATATTTTATTGAGGATTTTAGCATCTATGTTCATCAGTGATATTGGCCTGTAGTTTTCTTTCTTTGTTGTGTCTTGACCTGGTTTGGGGATTAGGATAATACTGGCTTCATAGAAAGAGTTTGGGATTTTCCCCTCTTCTTGGATTTTTCGGAAAGTTTGAGGAGGATAGGAGTTAGTTCTTCCCTGAATGTTTTGTAGAATTCGCCTGTGAAGCCATCCAGTTCAGGGCTTTTGTGTTCAGGGAGATTTTGGATTACTGTTTCATTTTCCTTCTTTGTTACTGGTCTGTTGAGACTTTCCATTTCTTCTTGATTCAGTTTTGGAAGGTTGTATGTTTCTAGAAATTTGTCCATTTCTTCTAGATTGTCAAATTTCTTGCCATGCTGTTGTCTGTAGTAATTTCTAACTATAATTTGTATTTCTGTGGTATCAGCCGTGATTTCTCCTCTTTCATTTCTGATTTTGTTTATTTGGGTCTTCTCTCTTTTTTTATTGATTAGACTGGCTAGAGGCTTGTCGATTTTGTTTATTTTTTCAAAGAACCAGCTCCTAGTTTTGTTGATCTTTTGGATTGTTTGTTTAGTCTCTATGTCATTTAGTTCTGCTCTGATCTTGATGATTTCGTTACTTCTTCTTGCCCTAGGCTTTGTTTGTTGTTGTTGTTCTAGTTCTTGTAGTTTTATGGTTAGGTTTTTTATTAGAGATTCTTCTATCCTTTTCAGATAGGCCTGTATTGCTATGAACTTCCCTCTCAGGACTGCTTTTGCTGTGTCCCACAGGTTTTGGGCTATTGTGTGCTCATTGTCATTAGTTTCTAGAAATTTCTTGATTTCTTTTTTGATGTCATTGTTAATCCATTCATTATTTAATAGCATGTTATTCATTTTCCATGAATTTGGGTGTCTTTGATTTTTTTCTCTGAGGTTGATTTCTAGTTTCAAGGCATTGTGATCTGAAAAGATGCTTGATATGATTTCAATTTTCTTGAATTTGTTGAGGCTTGTTTTGTGTCATATTATGTGGTCTATCTTTGAAAATGTTCCATGTGCATTTGAAAGGAATGTATATTTTGCTTCTTTGGGGTGGAAAGTTCTATATATATCTGTTAGGTCCATGTGGTTTAGTGTGTGGTTCAATGCCTGTATATCCTTGGTGTTTCTTTGCTTGGATGATCTGTCTTTTATTGATAATGGAGTATTGAAGTCCCCTACTATGAGTGTGTTGTTGTTGATATCCTTCTTGTGGTCTTCTATTATTTGCTTTATGTATTTGGGTGCTCCTATGTTGGGTGCATATATGTTTATCAATGTCATATCTTCTTGATGGATTGTTCCTTTAAGTATTATGAAATGTCCTTCTTTGTCTCTTTTTATTGCCCTTGCTTTGAAATCCGTTTTGTCTGATATGAGGACTGCCGCCCCAGCTTTTTTTTCCGGTCTGTTTGCTTGGAATATTTTTTTATATCCCTTTACTTTCAGTCTGTGTAAATCTTTTGTTTTCAGGTGTGTTTCTTGTAGACAGCAAATATGTGGGTCCTGTTTTCTTATCCATTCCATTACCTTATGTCTTTTAATTGGAGCATTTAATCCATTTACATTTAAGGTTATTATTGATGTGTATTTATTCATTTCCCTTTGTACCTCTGTTCCTCTCCTCTCTTTTCTTTTTTTTCATCTTTTTTTCTTAGAACACTCCCTTTAGCATCTCTTGCAATGCTGGTTTGGTGGAGATGTATTCTTTTAGTCTTCCTTTGTCTGAGAAACTCCTTATTTCACCTTCTATTTTGAATGAGAGCCTTGCTGGGTAGAGTATTCTTGGTTGTAGGCCTTTGTTTTTCATTGCTTGAAATATTTTTGACCATTCCCTTCTGGCTTGTAATGTTTCTGTTGAGAAATCAGTTGATAGCCTTATCGGAGCTCCCTTGTATGTTATTTTCTGTTTTTATCTTGCTGCTTTTAGGATTCTCTCTTTGTCTTGAAATGTTGCCATTTTAATTATGTTGTGCCTTGGAGTGGGTTTTGGGGGGTTCCTCTTCATTGGAACTCTCTGTGCTTCCTGAACTTGTATAACTTTTTCTCTCATCAGGTTCAGAAAATTTTCTGTCACTATTTCTCCTATCAGTTTTTCAATTCCATGCTCCTTTTCTTCTCCCTCTCTAATTCCGATGATCCTGATATTATTTCTTCTTATGTTATCCTGTAATTCCCTTACATCTTGTTCATATTTTTTCAATCTTTTTTCATTTTGCTGTATCGTCTGGGAGTTTTTCTCTACATTATCTTCTAACTCACTAATCCAATCCTCTGCTTCATTTAGTCTGCTTTTGACTGATTCTATTGTGTTTTTCAGTTCAGAGATTGAATTCTTCAATTCTTCCTGGTTCTTGTTAACAGTTTCCGTGTCTTTTTTTATGCTGGTGTAGTTCTCTGCAAGTTCCCTGTAATTTTCTTGGAGCTGCTGGTAACTTCCTTGGAGGTTGTCATAGTTGTTTTTAAGGATGTCGAGTATATTGAGCTTCTTTACCACCATTGTTTTGAATTCCATGTCTGACATTTGGGCTATGTCTATTTCATCTATCTCTCTTTCTGAGGATTCCTCTTTTCTTTTCATTGAGGGGTTATTTTTCCATCTTACCATGTTGGATTCTTCTTGTTTTTATTTATTTATTTATTTATTTTTTTGGGGGGGGGGGGTTGATGGTCTGCTTTGACTTCCCACCTTTGTAGTGTGAGATTCTTTATGGGAGATCTGGGGGTTACAGTGGTGCAGTCTCTTTGATATCCTGAGCCTGATGTTCTTGGGTTACCCTTTATGTCGTTTGTTTATGCTGTGTGGTTATATTTCAGATGTTCTTTGGTAGGATCTTCCTTCTGGCTAGTTGGTTGAGAGTTACTCTATCCACTTTGTCTTGAGTTCTTTTGTGGAGATGTTGCCCAGCAGCACGCTGTCTCCTGTCCTTCAGCGCCAATGCCACTTGGTCGAGTCCCGTCTCTGCCAGCGGGCAGATGTCCGCTCTCCTCCCAAGAATATTATTGATTTTTGGCTCAGTGAGCCAGATGAAATCAATAATCACCAGGGAGTTGCCACCATAATTCATTAGAGCTGCTCACTGGGCCTCAGCAATCAGTTCAGAGGAGCAAAGTTTGAGTTCACTAGGGAGAGAAATTTAGGATCAAACATCTCAGCTCAAGTCCAAAACTACTCTTAACAATTCAGAGAAAATTGTTCTCTCTCTACTGCTGTTACCCTTTTAACTGGGTGCTAAGGTGACTGAATATGCTTTGTGTCTCATATGGTTCCTGTCAAAATGACTACTGAACTTCTGCATTCAACTTCTCTATAGTGGATCAGATCAGGTTCCTGGGGCCAAATTAGTTCTCACAGACTCTCCTCTTTCATTTCCCATAACCTTGCCTTCATCCTACTGTTATATCAGTGGAAACAAGGGGGCAAAACTTAGAGTAGGTACTTAATATTTCAAATGAGTTTTTTCTTTCTTTTCATGATTGTATTTTCATATTATTTATGTAAGACAGTATGTATTTACAATTTGAGATTAGAGATTATTTTAGTATATTTTAAAATATTGTTTTGCATAAGTGATTGTGAATATTTGTTTTTAAATAGAAACAGCTTTATTACTGATTCAGTCTATAAAATTAATAAAAATCTATTGTAAAAATATCAAACTATAAGTATGAAAGTCTATAAGTATATAAAATTTCTTGAATCCCCTAACTGAAAGTTTCTGCAGTGGTTTGTTGCAGATCCTTTCAAAATTCTTTGTGCATTTTATTTCTCCTGAAGATCATATGGTACATGTGTAAAACATAACGTTTCATTGATATAAACATATATAGTGTATATAACATCTACCTCAAACTTTTTATTAAATGCATAACATTCCATTGCATGTTTGCATATGGAAAATTAACCAAAACTTATTGGCAAGTAATTTATTTCTAATTGTTTTTTTATTACAGCCTCATTGTAAGACATACACTTTATATATATATATATATATATGAGGTCTGTCCAGAACGTATCCAGACATGTACTATGAAAAATAGAGACATTTACTGAAGAGAATACAAGAAACATTGTATATAGGACAAGGACACCTCAGTCCCCTTCAAAATAGACACCTTGGGACCTCACATAGTTCTCCCAATTGCCATCAGCTGCCCTGTCACATCTTCCAGAATCTAAATGATGGTCTGAAATTTCTTTCCTTTCAAAGATGATTTTAGTTTTAGGAAAAGCCAGAAGTTGCAAGGCTCCAAATCTGGGCTGTCAGGGGGCTGAGTCTCCTGGGTGATTTGATGTTTCATGAAAAAAACCTGCACAAGAAGTGATGCATGAGCTGGCACATTGTCATGATGAAGTTGCTAATAACCACTTGCTCAGTCATTTTGAATGCCACAGCCACACAGTACACATGCTTACTCAATGGTGTCTACCACCCCTACTGATTAGTACAGGTAAGTGGTCATTGTTTATACATATGTATTCTGGCTTACTCTTATTGGCAGCCAGTTTACATTGATGTTATGCAAATTGTTCTCTATGTTAACAATGGTTGGAGTTTTACCGAAAGGACCTCATAAGTTTCTGAAACTAACAAACTCTACTCTTGGTTTTTCTCTCTCTCATTTTCACTGCTTTTGCCCAGATAGTTACCATCAATCTTTTCATTTGAAAATCTTTTTTCTTTTTTCTTATTTTGATGGCTGTTCAGGGGAATATAATAATTATAATTAGAAATGAATATTATCTTGCTAATTCTCCTAAACTCCTTTTCCTTTTTGATTACAACCTAAATTGTTGATTCATATTTCCTCTTATAAACCTTCCATAATCCCAGCTTTATTTCAAATAACATCAAACAAGAAAAGGAGAAATATAAACCAACAACCATAAAGTCTATCTTTTGTAGCTGACATGTATGTTGTTACCTTTAGATATAAATATCATTTTATTTTTATAATCTCATAAATCTCCCAAAGTTTTAGTAATTATTCTCATTTTACAAATAAGGAAATTGAACTATCATGCCTCCACTTGAAAAAGAGCCCAGTAAGTACACAGCAGCCACCAGGATTATTAGACCTTGACATCCACCAAAATATAATTTCAAAAATTTCATCTTTAACTGCTACCTTAGGGTTTCTACCAAAAATTTTATTTCTATTTTTCCTTGTCACTTTTTACCACAAACATTTAGTTATTGTGGCCAACTCCTGTATCGGAATGCATTTTCTTCTCTCTCTTCTTATAGTCTTTTTTTCTTCACTCCTTTGTTCTCATGTAAAAAATTTATATTTGAAATATAATATATCCTTGGGCCACATAAGTATTATGCAATCTATGGAGGTATTACAAGTGTTCAGCACAACATTTTCAAAACTGGATGTATTATAAAAATTTTAAGGTACCAATTTTTTGTGAAGATCGACAAGGTCTGACAACACTGCATGATAATAATCTATTAGACTAAAGCTTGCGGTCTTCTTAAACAGGGCACTCTGAAGTGTGCACTGGCTAGATTGCCTCCTTTCTCTCAAACCTGGATGCTTCCTCATTTGTGTTATTGGCCAGTACCCACAGGCATTTGAATTTGTGCTTCCTATTTTTTTTTTTTTTGAAGCAAAAGATTAAGATGAGGTTGCCTTAACAGATATAGAAATTATCCTAAAGTTAAATTAACAACATAGGATGATATTGGCATAGGGTTTTCAAGTAGCAAATGTCATTCAATAGATATCTGTGGGTAGGTTTTGACAAGTGATACAAAAAAAAGAATGGAATTTAATAGAAATTTATTGGCAAATCAATACAAACATAAGGAAACTCAATATATGACAGCAGTGAGACCAACAAGCTATTCAGTGCAGCATTGGGGAAGTGTGTACCCACATGAATCAATGAAATAGGATTTCTATCGCATAACATACCCCTCTTTGGCTCCCTCTCTTTTTGTTAGTATCTAACTAGCTGCCTACTCTAACAATAACACTTTTCAATGAAATAGAGAACAAAAAAGAAACATTAGGAAAACTGATAATGTTTTCACAAGTGGAAATTGAAAAGTTAAGTGTAAGTGACAAAGGGAACAGAAACTTTTCATGCGTAATTAGCAATAGACTATTATATAACATTTAAAATCAACTTAAAATGTAAACAATTTAACAAAATAAGAAAAAAGGTATTTCTCATAAGCAGGAATATGGGTAGCCTATACAAATAAAAACAAATGGTCAACTTTTACAGAAATTAGAGGAAAATAAATTAAAACCATAATAAGAAGCCAGTTCAACCATTTAATTGGAATAAAGTAAAAAGTATTTTAAAAAATTAGTCATGGCTATTTCTTATGTCCAGTTTGTATCTTTTCAAACAATATGTAAAACAATTAGAAGTTAGCACATTGTTAAACTGTGCTTATATTAATACCCAGCAATTTTTACTAACTATATATAAATTTAATAAAATGTTTACATGCTTGAACCAGAATACAGAAGAATACTAGCATTATTTTTAATAGCAAAAAAAAAAAAAAAAAAAGCCCTAGAAGCAAAAGTAAAAGAATCAATGAATGAATTATAATATAAGCAACAATGGAGCAGAATGATGGAGGGAAATTAATGAACTACCATGATGTGTATCATATGTTTGAATTTTGTTTTTTTACTGTGAAAACTATAATACATAGATATCCTTTATTTTGACACAACTGGGCTTTTATTTTTTTTAAGCTAGGAGTATAAGTTTATAACTAATAAGTGATGTTCACATGATGCAACTTCTAAACCTTCTAATTTCTTAATGGATGTCTTCACTATCATAAATGGAACTGTTTCAACACCATGAAGTTGACAAGACCTTCTTAGTAGTTGCCAATAACTTGTTCTTTAAAAGAAAACAATGCTTATCCACTCCATTAAAATATAGAAGATATACATTATTGAACAATATCTAAAAAGGATAGGAAAGGAGGACTGAGGAAAAATACAGAATTGCCTGCTAGTAGAACACAACTGCTTCAAGGTACACTGTCATAATAAAGACCTTCACTGTACTGAACTAAAAAGTAGCATGTATGTTGTTTCAGAATGTCACATCAGGATTTCCTTTAGTATTAGATTATAGGCAGTAACACTGATTGTATAGTGCAAACTAGGTCAAATTGCTTTTCACTGAGGGAAATGAACAGAGGTGCAAATGCTCAGTAGGATACCATTAAGACATAAAATGGCAAAAAATAAATATCAAAACTTTTATCAGTGTAAAAAAGTATCCAGGTTATTGTATAACCTAGAGTCTGGTAAAAAAGGCCTCAAAAAATTTCTCAGTCTTCAGAAGTTTTACAAAGTAAGTGCCCTGTCAGGATTCCAATCACACTAGAAAGTCCATGCTCTCAGAAGGGTCCTATTCAACTGCAATGAGAACAGCACCATTTTTGTCCACTGTCATAGGACCACTTCCATTTTCTCTAGTGCTGACCAAGCTGAGCATTGCTTGAACAAATAGGCAAATCAGAGAATTAATTTATTATGATATATCTATTTGAATTTCAAGAATTTATAAAATTAAATAACATAAATATTAAAATATATAGTATGTAGTAAAACTATATTTAAAAGTTAGAAAATGAAAAATATACAATGCAGCATAGTAGTCCTGTATTTAAAAATGTTAAAGTAAGAATGAGATTCATTTGCTACCTATGTATTTGGCAAACATTAAAAATTTTGATAATTTCTTAATTTTCAGGTGTAGAGAAATAGACACTCATATGTCTTTGTCATGTCTAAAATATTTTAGATATATCTGCAATATCTATTAGAATTGAAAAAGCATTATCTCTTAATACTTTAATTGTTTTTGCTAAATCTATATCTTATAGTTATATTGACCAAAGTAATAAAGATTTATACATGGTATTTAATAAAACATAAACTAAATACATTTTAAAAGTCATTTATTAGGAGATAAGTTATCTTAGATGTGTAGAGTGAAGTACTATGGAATCATTAGAAAAATAAGGTAGAACTCTATGTGTCCATATTGACATATGACCAAACTATAATATTAATTTTTTAAAAGAGTGTGACATATAATATTACTCAAATGCATCTGAAAGTTTAGTTATAGTTTATTGAGAATACACTTACTCTTCTATTTATTGTTATTTTTAAGATATTTCTTATTTTTTCAGATAACAATGAAAATAAACATATTTTAAACTTGTCATTTTGAATAAAATGTTATTATTTTTAATATGTTTTATTGATTATACTGTTACAGTTGTCCCAATTTCCCTTCCCTCTGCTCCTCTCCACCCGGTGGCCCCCCTCCCACCAGTTGTCCCCCCCTTTTAGTCCATGTCCATTGGTTGTGCATATAGTTCTTCTCAGCCTCTTCCTGTCTACTCCATTCCCTCCTACTATGCTTCTTAATTCCTGTACCATCTCCCTCCCTTGCCCCTCCCTGCTGACCTCCCCCCAATATGTTCCCCATACCTATAGTTTTTTTTTACCACTCTCGTTGCCTATTTAGTTTGCCTTTGTTTCAATTCCCTAGCTTCTGTTGTTGGTTCTTGTGTTGCAGTTTTCATTTTAGTGTTTACTGTTTTGATCCTCCTTTTTCTAAACCAGTCCCTTTAACAGTGGTTTGGATCTAATGAACTCTTTCAGTTTTATTTTGTCCTGGAAACACTTTCTCTGCCCTTCTATTCTGAATGACAATTTCGCTGGATAGGATAGAGTATTCACGGTTGTAGGTTTTGGATTTTCATTACTTTGAGTATTTCTTGCCAGTCCCTTCTTGCCTGCAGGGTCTCCCTTGAGAAATCAGCTGATAGTCTAATTGGGACCCCTTTGTACATGATTCTTTTCTCCTCTCTTGCTGCTTTTAAGATTCTCTCTTTATCTTTAACTTTTGACAATTTGATTAGAATGTGTCTTGGAGTGGTTCTCCCTGGGTCCAGTTTTTCTGGAACTCTCTGTGCTTCCTGGACCTGTAAGTCTATTTCCTTCCCCAAGCTTGAGAAGTTCTGCTTTATTATATTTTCACTTAATTTTTCAATTTCTGGTTCTTCTTCTTCGCCCTCTGGCAATCCTATTATTCTTATATTCACTCTCTTATAGCTGTCCCAGAGGATTCTGATCCTCTCCTCATTTTCCTTGCTTCCTGTTTCCTCTCTCTGCACTGGTTGACTGTTTGTTCCTTCCCTATGTTCTAGTTTGTTGATTTGAACTCTGGATTTTATTTCCTCACCATCTGTCTCGTATGTGGTTTTGTTCCTTTCAATATTAGTGTTTTTCAATCCTTTCTCATCTTTTTCAATATCTTCTGTTAATTCTGTAAGCCACCTGATAACAATGGCCCTGAACTGAGCCTCTGACAAGTTTCTTATTAGTTCATCTGTCAGATTCTTCATCTGTTGCCTGGTGAGCTGCGCCACCAGGATTTCTATAGTTGTCTGCCTCATTTTGACAGATGTGTTTTGCTTTCTTGGGCCGGCTATAGGGGGCAGTGCCTGTGTACATCACAACCCAGCAACCAGTGGCAATTTGCAACCTTTTTCACCGCGCTGTGGCCCTTTGTCATCACTACCCAGCGACCAGTGACAATCTGCAACCTATTTTGCGGTGCTGTGGCACTTTGTGGTCACTGCCCAGCAACCAGCGGTGGTCCAGCAACCTTTTTCGCCATGCTGTGGCGCTTTGTCGTCACTGCCCAGCGACCGGTGGCAATCGCAACCTATTTCGTGGTGGTGTGGTGCTTTGTGTGGGGGCGAGGGTCCAAGATGGATTCCTACCATTACTGTCAGCTGAGAGACTCAGGTCCGTCCTCCCACCCTCTGGGCCTCACTGTCCGAGGCAATGCGGTGGCTGCTTTTCCCAGCGTTGGGGTTGGGAGCTGCTGCAGCTGGACTGCAGCCAGGACTGTTCTCCCTGCCGCTGTCCCTGGTGCGACCGCAAACAGTACTGCCCACCTTCGCTCCTCTTACCTGCCCGACGAGCGCTGCTGGTTTATAACTTCGTACATTGGGCTTCCGTGTAGTTTTATTTTCTGGAATTTCTAGTTATCTTTTGTTTTGAGGTAGTTGTATTCATCTCTAGTTGTAGAGGGAGACTGAGTGTGTCTGTCTAAGCCTCCATCTTGGCCAGAAGTCACTCAAATCTGTGTTATTTTTAACATTTTGTCAAACAATATATTTTTAAAAAATGAGTAAATAAATACAACATGATAGCTTTTGACACAGGGTTTTACACTGAAGGAATTCTCAAGAAAATACAATTGAAACAAACCCTAACTTATGAACTCTGTCCAGAAAAAGTCCAGCCATTGTTAATATAACGAGAATGGTTTGTGTGATATCGATGTAACCTGGCAGCCAAGGAGAGTGGACTGGAATGTGCCTGTGTGAACACTGACAACTTCACTGTACTGGAGCGGTAGATTTCATGGAGTGAGCATGTGTACTGTGTGGCTGTTGCATTCAAAATGACAGCAAGTAGGGCTATGGGCCTGGGCTCGGGCGTGTGCACAGAGAACCCCCTGTAGGGTTCTGCACGCTAATCCACACGAGGTGAGGGAGAGAGATGGAGTCCTTGCCTTCAACGCTCGGCGCAACTTCAACCACAAACTCTGCCTCCACCTCAGCGACCCAGGCCGCACTGGAACCGCTGGATAAAGGGCAGATCAGAAAGGCAGTGGAAGCTCTGTTGTCACATTCCAGGTCCAGGAAAAACGCGAATGGATTGCTTTTGAATGAAAATGAAAATTTCTTTTTAATGGTGTTATTATGGAAAATTCCAAGTAAAGAATGAAGGGTCAGAATGTTCTTGCCTCATGGTATTCGATCAGATTTAGTGGATATCTGTTTATTTACCAAGGACGAACCCAATGTAACACCTGAAAAGACGGAACGTTTTTATAAAAACCTTTTAAACAACCATGGAATTAAAACCATTTCTCAGATTATCCCCTTCCGAACTTGAAAAAGGGAGTATAAAGCCTATGAGGCCAAGCTCCGCCTCCTGGGTAGTTTCGACCTCTTCCTTACTGATGCAAGAATCAGGCGGCTCTTACCCGCACACCTCGGGAGACATTTTTATAAAAGAAAGAAGGTTCCAGTACCTATAAACCTTAAAGCCAAGAATCTTTCTAAAGAGATAAATGCATCGATAGGTGGAACTGTCTTAAACATCTCTAAAAGTGGTTCTTGCAGCACTATACGCATCAGTCACACTGGAATGCAGGCTCAGCACATCGCCGAGAACATTGTTGCTGTCACGAAGAAGCTTTCACGGGAATTGCCAGAGAAGTGGGAAAGTGTGAAACTTACGTATGTGAAAACAAAGAGATCGGTTGCCCTTCCCATCTTCTCTTCATTTGTCAGCAGTCGGGAAGAGGCCAAAGGAGTGTACACTCCTAGTCAGAAGAAAAAGGAAGAAAAGAAAATGCAAAAGTGAAAAGAACATAATGAAAAATGAAAGGAGAAGAAAAGAAACATAAGGCTTATGAAACAGGCTAGAAAGGCTACATCTGCCATAACTACAGAGAAGGCAGCTCCTAAAACTAGTGGTGGTCCAGTGAAGGACCCTGGACTCCAGAAGAAAGAGACCCCCAAGCCTAAGAAGAAAGAGCCCTGCAGAGTAAAAGTTGAAAACGAACTGCGAGACGAATCTGAAGAAGAAATTCCATTACTGGTTCCAATAGGAGAAACTCTTGCCAAAGAAAACGTAGAAGTACAAAAACGTGCCCCAAGAAACAAGTCTCCAAGAAAGGGTCCTGGTCCCAACACACCTCGTGGGAAAAAGAGAAAGGCCTCTCCAGCTTCAAAGACCCCGAAAGCAGCAGAGCCCAAGAGTCCAGGTAAAAGCCCAGGGAAGAAGCCTAGAATCAAAGAAGCGGTGGAGAAGGAGAGAAAAACTCTGCTGGGGAAAAAAGACCCAAGACAGACACCCAAAAAGCCAGAGGTCAAGTTCTTCACAACAGCTGATAAGTCTACAAGGAAAGCTCCCCACACCCCCAAACAACGGCCCAAAAAACCCAAAGTGCCCCAGTCAACCTAAAGTCGGTGACGGAACCAGGAGGAAACATGAGAGCTGCCTGGAAAGCTTTTGAAAAATACGCAGGTCCTGTCACAGCTTTCTCCAAGAGTGAGGCCTCAACTTTAATTTGTTTAAAACCTTCACAAGTGATTCTGGTGTATGTTCATGGGTATAAGAACACTAGTTTGAATCCATGTTTTAAATTGCTCATCTGTGTATTTACCAATATATTAGAAAATATAGTACTTTTATTGAAAGTGTAACGGTTGCTTCTGAGTAAACTAGTCCATATCTTGTTAGTGTTACTTGAATGTCTGTGATGTGACCTTTATCCTTATCTGGCTCCAGAGCAGCAATTTGTGCAAACACTTCCACAGCTTGTCTTCAAACCAATGTTAGGCTCACGGTGTAAATCAGCTGTGGCATTTACAGAAAATTATATAGTTTCCTGACCCATCGCACTAGCTGGTTTATCTTGGTGGGTTTTACAATGGTGGTGGTTGGCCAAGGTTGTAAATCACTGAGTTACTTAGCGTATGTTTGCTGAGGAAAATCAGCATGGTGTCATTTGTAGAGACACCAAACTGAATCTGCCTGCTAGAGACAAGAAAAAACTTCCTTAAGTCTTTTACCCTTCCTCCAGATTACCCATCATACTGTATAGATTTACTTAGATTTGGCACCTCTCTGATGGGACACCTGGAAGCTAGACTGTTAAATTTGGGTAGTGGTTGAACATATGCTGAGGCAGTATGTGACTTCTTAGGAATGCAGCCTTTCAGCAGATCTGAGTTGGGGTACGCATCTCTAGTAGGAAGTGATGGGTTCACTGTAGCACAGGAAGGCCAGTGTGAGACATGCTTCCAAAGATTACATGGTTCAAAAACAGTGACAAAGAATAAAGCTTTAGATGGTTGTTGGCAATTTGAGTTGAGATAGCTGTTGGCTTTTTAGTAGCACAAACTAAACTAATGAAATCCTTTAATATACAAAATAATCTGTAATTCCTATGTTCTTATAGGCTTTTAAAAATGAATATACATTTAACGTGTTTTAGGAGTTTAGCTTAATTCTTAAACATTTTCCATAGAAACTAGGTTCTGTGGGAAGGATTGCAAATGAAAAACTCCAAATCATTGTGCTCAATTTCCAAGGCTTAAGAAGTTTAGGGGGCACCTTACCTGCTGACAGACAGGGCTGCGGTCTACCCAGGGGACAAGAGAAGTCCTAGAAGTCTATGCTGTATATTAGCTCTTTTGTGGGTTAAGATATGAGGCTGGGTGTGTGGCCAGTGTTTCTTGCAAGTCAGTACTGGGTTTCTAGATCCATTCTCCATACTATAAGAGGTTTAGTAGACAAACCCAGAGCTGGTGGGAGAAATTTGTGACATTTTTGTTTTGAAGAAATATTTGAAATTTAGTTAAGTTGTTTTTTGGGGAACTGTAATGAGCATCAGAATTTAATTATGTTTAAATGCCTTGAATGTATTTAAGGCAGTCCTAAGTCTGTTAGGTTTTTTTTCTGTATGATGGCTCTAGTACTGCTTTGTTGTCTTTAACTTCATTCCAAGCAATTTTGTTAGATTATATGGTGACAGCTGTCATTATAAAAAAAAAAAACGTTTAAAAATTAGTGAATTTCTGTGCAACCATTTTAACATTAAAATGGAAGAAAATATGCAACATTTGCAGCATATTATGCTTTATTATTTCAAGAAATATAAAAACGCACCTGCAACACAAAAAGACATTTGTGCTGTGACTGACCAAGCATGTCAAGAGTTTTCGAAAGTATTGGTACTGTTGACATCTTGGCCAAATAATTCTTTGCTGTAGGGCTGTTTAATGCATTGGAAGATGTTCAGCAGCATCTCTGGCCTCTACCCACTAGAAGCCAATAGCGGGAGAGAGCTGACATACTCAAAATGTCCAAATCAATAAAGTTATTGGTGAAAATGAAAAACAAACAAACAAACAAAATGACAGCAAGTAGAGCAATGATTCTCCATCAAATTTTGTGTTAAGCTTAAACATTCCTCCACAGAAACTATTCAGATGACTCTATTTTTCATTCAAATGTCTCTATTTTTTCATATTACATGGCTGGACACTTTCTGAGCAGACCTCATATCTCAAGCTTATAGTGCTATTTTTACTAACATAAAATAAAACACATTTTAATTTAGAATATGATTTCTATCTAGGTTGTATGTTTTAATAGTTCCTGAAGGGCAAAGTTGGCCAGGTAACACCTGAATACATGATGAGTTGTGTTATAGGACAGGAAGCCCACATTTAGGGAACCCACATTTTTTATAGTGGGCAGTAAATATGTGCACTGAACAGAGAAAGATACTATATCTCCCAAAATTGTTTGCTATACAAACATGCTTGAAAATGTGGTCAAAACAAAGGCAGTCAGTGCCTCACAGGATGTACAAAAACATGACAGAGTCTGTGTATGTTTGTGAAAGAATAGTAAGAAGCTAGAAAAATTCCTGGACTAGTGGAATAGAAAACTGAGACAAGAAAATTAAACAAGGCCAAATAATTTGAACAATTTGCAACAAACTAATGAATCACAAGACCTTATGCTCCACAACCAAGGACACTTGAGAGCAAGTGGTTTATGCCTCTCCTCCCTAACCAGAGAATACATAGCTTAAATCATCCTGGTCTTAGAGACAGAAAACACAGAGACCCAATTAGTACCATTTGCATCAGCTAAACTTAAGGAGAGATGAAGTCAGGAGGACAAATAACGAAAAAGCTATTGAAGCCAGACAGACCTAAGATAAAAGTAAAACAGTAAAGCAGGCCAAAGAATAAACCCTTCATGTGCTCATTTTGATGCATCAGCATATTAAAACTGTACTTGAAAAGCTGCTGAATATTCTGCTGAAACCTTCCCCTATGATTCTCAGCCACAGAAGAGAGAGAAAAACCCTCAAGACAAAGACCAGGTGTGGGCTCACTAGAGAGCATGCCCATGCCCTTTCCACTTTCTCCTAAACTCTAAGGGTCCCCATAAGACTTGTAAGCAGGGGAGCAGTGGGCAGTGGCTGCTGGTCCTGCACTTACCCCCGATCCTGTCTCCAAGGCCCCCTTTTCTCTGACTTCCCAGTGAGCTCAAAGCAGCATTGACTTACTCCTTTCTTGTCACATTCCTAGACAGCCAAAGCAGGGCACCACGCAAGGTTCTCTTCTGTTGCTTCTTCTACCCCAGAACCTTCCTTTGTTTCACTCTTTCCAGCTTTAATAAACATACCTTAAAAATCACTTGGACTCATGTTGTGGAATCTTCCTTACATGAAGTCAAGAACCCACACACTACAGGTTGGCCTGAAGCAGATCCACTCCAGGCTGGTCCCTGTCCGGAAACATATGACCTGCATAAACTTTGGAGAATCATTCCCCAATATTCTCTAATAAACAACTTATATGTAAATGTGTCCAATTTTCAATATTCATAGTTTTTAAGTTTCTCAATAATAATTTTCTCTCCCCAGTATGGAAAATAAAAATGGACATAAAACTATTTAGCAACATTTCTTTAGTCCCTAGTGTGTTGACTTCATACATAACATTAAGGATTAAACATTAAACTGAGCAATACCTTTGGCCTATAGGGCCTCCCACTCAAGTAAAGGCGTTATTCAAGAATGTCAATTATTCATTGTATTATAAAAGAAGTATATACAGAGCTAAAGCAGTAGATAGAAAGATGTGCTCAGTTTTGCTTGAGAGGTCCCTTTCTAAGTGGACCTTTATCCAGGAATGCAGACTCTAAAGTTTCTTAGAGAGGAAGTAAATTGTGAACTGCATTTTGATAGATGAGTAAGTTTTAATAAGTAGAAGTAGAAGAAAGAGGTGTGAGAAGAAAATGCAGATGATTGAAATAAGTCATGCAGTAAAAAAAAAAAAAAGAAAAGAAAAAGAAAAAGCCATGACACTTTAAGGAATTTGCAAGTACTTTTTGTTATCTAGAACATAGGGTACATGTGAGATGATAGAAAATAATTTTGGAACAGTAGACTGGGTAGATCATGAATGGTACATTTTATTCTAAGTATTTGAGCTTTACCATAATATAGTAGGAGCCAATAAGGACTTCAAGAAAGTATATCAAATTGATATTAGACTAATATTGTCTTATTTTAGGGAGAATAATGGTAATTTCTTATTTTTTATATAAATAGCCTTTTACCCAGAAATGTACAGTTTAATTAAAAATTATGAATAAGCTTTTAATTTTTCTTTCGATCTAGTCCAGAGGAATTATAGCACATGTTGATAACAAAATAGAAAATGGAGATATTTGTTTGAAGTTGTCTTCAAAAGCTGATTCATTTATATGAGGGGGAAACAAAAAACAAAATATATTTATTAAAAAACTATATATTTATTCTTATCTGTTTAAACTTCAGTCACCTTCAAAGTACTCTCCATTTGATGCAATAAACCTATTGAGGCACTTTTCCACAGTTTTTGAACTCATCGATTTTGATGTATTTTATTGCTTCTGCCATTTATTGTTTTGCTTCTTCCATATCAGCAAAACATTTCCCTTCGAGGATTTTTTTACATCCAGGGAAATGTAGAAAAAGTCCCTCGGGGTGTGATCACATGTATAGGGAGGGTGGGGCATGGGAGTCATGCCATTTTTGGTCAAAAACTGTTGAACACTCATCACAGTGTGGGCAGGTGCACTGGTAAATCACTCATCATGAAATGGCAAACACACTGAAAAAGTTAAAAAAAAAATTCACTGATGCCTAATGCAGCCTCTCATAACAATGCTAGCTGGTACACTCTTCCATATGGGTTTCTAGAGCAGTCACCTAGTGGAGGAAGCTTGCACTACAAAGTGCCCACTCCCAGCAGATAATTCTGGTTTTGGGGGGATCCCTCATTGTACATGCAGAAAAGGTACAGTACTTGAGCTTCCTGATAATGCAACAGCAGTAGCTCTGTCTTGGGAGGAGAGTAGGAATAGTATGCCAGATAGAAGAGTCTAAATTGCTTCATATGGAATTTAACTGCCCATGTTTTCTTCTAGGATTTTTATGGTTTTATGACTTACATTTAAGCCTTATCCATTTTGAGTTTATTCTTCTGAATGTTATAAATTGGTGGTCTAGTTTCATTTTTTTCTGCATGTACTTGTCCAATTTTCCCAACACCATTTGTTGAAGAAACAGTCTTTACTCCATTGTATGCTCCTGCCTCCTTTGTCAAGTATTAATTGATCATATAGACATGGATTTGTTTCTTGGTCCTCTATTCTGCTCCATTGTTCTAAATGCCTGTTTTTCTTCCAGTACCAGGCTGTTTTGACACAATGGTTTTGTAGTATTGTTTGTTATCAGGTATTGTGGTACCTCCAACTTTGTAGGGCAAAAGAAACAAAGAAAAAACAAATGGAAATATATCAAACTAAAAAGCTTCTACACAGCAAAATAAACCATAAAAAATAAAAAGAGAGAAAGAAAGAAAGAAAGAAAGAAAGAAAGAAAGAAAGAAAGAAAGAAAGAAAGAGAAAAAAGAAAGGGAGCCCATTGTATGGAAGAACATATTCTCCAATGGTACAACTGATAAGCGCTTAATCTCCAAAATATATAAAGAATTTATAAAACTCAACAACAGAAGCCAAACAGTCTAATTAAAAGATGGGCAAAAGACCTAAATAGATACTCCCCTAAAGAGGGCATACAAATGACCAGTAGACATAGAAAAAATGCTCAACCTCACTAATCATCAGAGAGATGCAAATCAAAACTACAATGGAATATCTTCTCACACCTGTCAGAAAGGCTACCATCGATAAATCAACAAACAAATGGTGGCAAGGATGTGGAGAAAAGGGAACCCTAGTGCCCTGTTGGTTGGAATGCAAACTGGTGCAGCCACTGTGGAAAACAGATGAAGTTTTTTCAAACAATTAAAAATGGAACTGCCTTTTGAACCAGCAATACCACTTCTTGGAAAATATTTTAAGAATCTAGAAACACCAATTCAAAACAATACATGCACACCACTGTTCATAGCAGTGTTATGTATGATAAGCAAGATCTGGAAACAGCCCAAGTGCCCATCAGTGGATGAGTGGATAAAAAGCTGTGGGAAATTTATACAATGAAATACTACACAGCCATAAAAAATAAAAAACTCTTACCTTTTGCAACAGCATGAATGGACCTGAAGATTATTATGATAAGTGAAATAAGCTAGACAGTAAAAAACAAATACCATATGATCTTACTTATATGTGGAATCTAATGAATAAAATAAACTGATGACAAAATAGAAAAAAGAGGCATGGAACAGACTGACAGCTGTCAGAGGGGAGTGGAGAGGAGGGGACTGGATAAAAGAAGAGGAATGGGTTAGTCAAAGAACATATATACATAACCTATAGACACAAACAACAGTGTGGTGGTGGCCAAAAGGAAGGGGGAGCCAGGGCTGACTGTAGGTGAGCAAAGGAGGGAAATGGGGAATAATAATGTCAACAATAAAAATAAAATTAAAAATATAAATTGCTTCATATGAGTAAAGAGCCTCTATAGTTAGTTTCTCTTTTCTACAGGGTTAGTTGAGTGCATTTCTAACTTATATATATTGGGGTGGCCAGGGAACTAAGAAAGGGCAACTTAATGGTTTATCAAGTGTGACAAGATACTTAGGGGTTGCTTTGCTTAAGACATTCAGGCAAAGTTTTCTCCAGGCAAACAAACCAAAATCAACAAAAACACACCTACTCCTATTGTTCAGAACACCCTCACATACAGCATTTCATGGTACAAGAGTTTCACATATATTAAATTCAAATTTAATTACAAACATTACCCAACAAAGTAGGTACAGTTGTGTACACCTTTATTTACAAAGAAGATCCTGAGACACAAACATTAAGTAATTTTTTCTGGTTTATAAAGGGATTGTCAAGATTCACAAAAAGCCAGTCTGCCTCCAGAAGCCACACTCTTCAAAGAGATTATGTATACTATATGTTTAAGTTTCAAACACAACCTTGATAACGATATTACAATGATGCTGATCAGCTACTTTCTTTCTAAGACATAGTCTAATTTTTCTAAGGTAGAGTGTAAGAAAAAAACTTTAGTTGAAAGTGAGTTTTGCTTGGGAATTGTACAGAAACCTATTAGCAAGTTTAGCAGGAATGTAGTGAGCTATTTTGTTGGGGGAAGATGTCCCAGCTGCAGGCAGAAGAAGCCAGTTTGATAGGGATGAGCAATATTAAATACAAGGATATTAGAGAGTGTCAACTGCATAAAGATCAATGTATACTTAAACAAGTTAGTGATAATAAAAACAGAAAGGAAAAGATTATAATTGACACTTTGAAGTAAAACCAGAAGATTTAGTGGTTCATTAAGTAATCGAGTTATAAAGGTAGTAGGTAGATCCTGCAAGGACTAGAAAAAATATGTTACAATTTAGATGAGTTTACTCAAAAGTAAGTCTTTAGGGAGAAAAGTTTTAGGTATTCTGAATTCTGTAAACTGTTGGAATCCAGGTGGATATATCCAGTAGGTAGTTTTTAAACATTTGTGGAGTTTAGAAATGAAATCTAAGACTGACCTAAGATGGGTAACTGTGAGCCTATATTGAGTATTAAGAGCCATATTAAAAGAAAGATTATAGCATGAAGCAAAATAGTCTCAAGGAGCTCTGGAGAACATCAAGTGGTCAGAGAATGAACATTCATAGAAAAAGAAATTGAAGACAGTATAGTCCCATTGAGACTAGAATAGTTTCAAAGGGCAGGATGTTTTCAACGGAGTTTGATTCAGATAAGAAGCAATATTTTTCTACGAACTGTATCAAATAGAAGATTTTTAGTGACATTAGCAAGAGCCAATTTAAATGAGTATTAAAAGATGTACTCAATTTGTGTAAGTATGGATTAAGAAAGTAAGAAGATATTAAATTACCTTTTCAAGAAATAAATGAAATGTTGACACAGAGGTAGACAAATGATGGGACACAAGGTAAGGGAGGGTTTTTTGCTTAGAGATAAGGAGAAGAAGTAATATAAAATGATAAGTTAAGAAATAAGTGATAGAGCTGGCTGCTGTGGCTTTGTGGATTGAGGACCAGCCTGTGAAGTAGAAGGTCACCTGTTTGATTCCCGGTCAGAGCACATGCCTGGCTTGTGGGCCAGATCCCCAACTGGGGGTGTGCGAGAGGCAACGGATCCATGTTTCTCTCACACATTATCAATGTTTCTCTCCCTCTCTTGCTCCCTCCCTTCCTGTCTCTCTAAAAATAAATAAAAATAAAATGTTTAAAAAAGAAAATATAGGTGATAACTTTAAGCACAAAGAAGTCTGAGGATAAAACTAAACACTAATATTCCATATTTAAGACTGTAAATTATTATTCTTAAAGATGGAAAAAATAGAGATGTAAAGCAAAAAAAAAAAAAAATCTAACTAAAGAACATACAAAAAAACAAAAAAAGGACAAAAGAGAAGTCAAATATGAGTTGAGTCATCAAGCTTTGTTTTTCCATGAGACAATGTGGCTTCAACAATAAAAAAATAATATTATGTGATCAAGATTGCTATACTGCCTAATTTACACACACAAATCACACTAACAATATAATAGCTTATCTCACTAAAGAGTAATTTGTACAAGCCATTCTTTAAGAGAAATAAATTGTTTCTTTTCCCTCCAACTGCTTTTTTTGGAACCTTATATGGTTTAAATATTTTATCAGTTATATTCTCTCAAATTCACTGCATTTGCATTGGTGAACTCAAATAATGTAGTCTTAAATTGATGACAACTTATTTCGGTTTATTTGAAATAAATATATTTTCCTGTGTTATAGTTGTTTGTCTAATGAAAAATATGTAGATATGTATAATACTACTTAGTGGACATAGGGACATAAAGAATACAATACATCACCTTCTCCTCAAATGGTTTGCAAATTACTTTGAAAAAATTATACTCAGCATTTGTAGGACATTCTTTTCATCCTATTTTGCTTGCAAATACGTTTATCTGGATGACTTATTCAATGCCAGGTGTAAGTAAGCACTGCTGATGGATTTGCATTGATTTATTTTAAGTACATTTCCTTGTGATCAGATGCAGATATTTGCAAGAAGGCCAGATGAGATTTAAACAATCTGTGTTTTTCCATGGCACAAAGTGAGGGAAGCCAATATCCATGACTTTGACCTTATTAACATGATGTTCCAAACAACTTCACTAGCCAGACACAGAGGAGATATTGATAAATATGCACATATATAAAGGCAGAATACCTAATACAACACTCCGATTCTCCTGTGAAGCAACTTGCATTTCCTAAAATGTATGAATTTATTCATTTTTTCAGAATTGGTAAAAAGATACTTTAAAAGTACAACTCTTAGCTTTCTACCTAATCAATTACAGTGCTAATGCAAATAAAGTGCTGAGATGTGAAATATAGTAAATCTATGTTCATTGTTTAGATACAATTTTAGCTTTATTATAAAACATAAACATCAGATATCCAATGAATTATTTAAATCAACTAATCAATACAATAGTCAGAGTTTCAGCTTCTGTCAAACCAAAAACCAGAGTAATAAATATCAGGCCTGTTAAGGAGGAGAATGAGTTGCTTTCCCTTTAGGCTCCCATCTTACTCAGTTAGCAGGTATGTTAGTAAAATATCCATGCTTTGTTATAATTTACTTGCTTACTTTTCACTTCCTCAATGCATGAGTCCTTGGATAGCGATATTATCTATTTTTAATCTTAATATTACTGTCATTCAATAATGTTCCTGCACATAGCACACTTCTAAATGTTTATTTTAGAAAACAGTATATTACATTTTTATTCTTTCTCACTATTCTAATCAATCTTACCTGTATTATAATAGACCTTATATTAATAGAGATTCTTATAAAATATGAGTACATATTAAGGATAGTTTTTAATGACTCATGTTTTAGTTATAGTAACCTTGTCTGATTTAGAAATTATTAATTCTTTTTTAGAGATTGCTCCAGTATATTGCTTTTTATTTTAATATTAAGATATCCAATAACAGGTATTAAGTTTACTTGTTGTACAAGTTCTGATAAAGTTGTTTATTATTTATTACTGTCCCATAATATAATAAATTGATAATGGAATATGTCACAGAACAGTGTAGATTCTTTTGTCTGGCAACCAAAAAAATATGCGAGGTAAAGTTGGAATGTCTGACATACCTTTATTGCAGATATTACAGCATTCATGCTTGCCCTCCCACACAAGGGTGCGCGGAACCACCAGCCAACTGCCAACTGCACTCCTGCCATTTGCTGCCCAATGCTCCCGTGGGGATGCCACCCCTTATAGACCATGCATAGACAAAGCCAGCTACTAGCCAACATATGACATCAATGCATATATAACTGCAAGTGTGCTGCACATGCGAATCTAATTATTATCTCTAAGCAGCCCACACCTGGGCATCTAGGGTGAGGGAGGCTGACAGACTCTATTGTCCTCACAGAATAGTATACTAGTTCTATATTTTTTCCCACTAAAGGGTTAAAATGTCTTCTAAAGTTTTACTATTAAGTTTACTTTGTTGTCTTTGTTTCCTTTTTTGCATTTTTTTTTTTTTTGAGGAGCTAAACGAAGGGAAGGAGAGCCTGAAAATGATGTAATAACCTTAATAACACACAGGAATATATATTCACATTTACCTAACCAATTACTTCAGAGAAAATAAATACACTTATGTCTTACTCTCATGATTAGAGAGACATTACAAAAAGAACAAAAGTTATTTAATTTGATTTTGGTTAGAACATTGAAACTATTTTCCTCTAAAGACCATAAATTCACCTTTCATGATAGAATTCTCACATTGCCCTAAAATAATAAGAATAATTCTATTCCATGTATCAAGTTATAGAAAATCTTTTCAATTATTTTAATTATTTTTACACATACTACACTATACTTTTTGTACACAAAAGCCTAAAACTTAGCCATGAAACTGAAGACAGAAGTAAAAATAAATAAATCAGAACAATTATTTGCATCTCAATGGTCTCCTAGCATTGCCTGATTTTTACAGGATCCCTATAATGAACAAAGGAATAAAGTAATTTTGTAAATAAGCACACTTGTCCAAGAGGTCGATTTGCTCTGCCTCCAACCCAATTATCTTGTTTTGACTTTCCAGAGCTGATTATCAAGCTAATTAAACTGCCTTTGAGAGATCAACAAGAAAACAGCTTCCACCACTTTTACTCACTTCTTTTTTTAGCAACATTAAGCCTTCATGACTTAATTGTCAACATATTTGACCTCATGGAAAGATCAGAGAAAATCCTTAAAAATATATCCACTCAAATTTCCTTACTATAGACTTTTTTCTTTTTTATTGTGTGTATGTCCCTGAAATAAGGATGTCAATCATTTGTTCGGGCCCACAAGATGAACTCCAGGTCGAGAAGAGAGGGCTTACAGAAGGAGATTCATCCTATTTTCAAAGTTCACTTCTGGCCTGTGAAGTAATAGAATACAGCTCCCATTTCTTCATTTTATAAATCAATGGGGGAGCAAAATGAAACATTTTTTTTTCTCCTTCTACATAGACAATGAGAGTACATTAATTATGATTTAATCTCTATGTATGTCAAAGACAAGTGACTAATAGTATATGATTCTTAACACTGTAACTACTTTGGTCACTTTCCTTCTGTTCCTTTTAAGGTGTTTTCATCATTATAACTCTCATCATCATCATTAATCCAAATACAGTACTTACTGAATACTTATCATGTGCTAAAACTATGTTAAATGGTTCAAATGTACTATTTTAGTGTTAAATTTACCATTTTTTCCATTTTAAATCTGAAGAAGTTGATACATATGGAAAAAGAGTTGTGAATCTAGAAAATGATAGAACACTATCTAAACCCAGATTGTCAAAGAGCCTGCTCTTAATTACTTCACTATAAAATATTATAAATGGCTAGGCCATATCATGAAGAGAGAAAGGAACTTGAAATTGATTAGGTAGAAATATGTCATCATTACCTAAGAACTTATCAGTGAAGAAAGGCACAACCACCAAAATCCATTTTATTTGTCTTTGTTTTCACACGTTTAATTATGTTGTGCGCCTGTCACTTTTGGTCAATTCTAATAAGAAACTATAATAATCTCCAATGATAAGTAACTTGTTAACACAGATTTATTTTCACTACAGAAACTGTAAGTCTCTAAGACCTTACACAATAACAATGTGTATAATGTATTCTAAAGAACTTTAAAGAATAAAAACATATCTGCTGGAGAAAAGTATATAAAGATTTCCAAACAGGACACACACACCTGACTCTAAAAGATAGTATTTCTTGTTATATATTTCTACTTTTTAGCTCAGTGCTAAATATTCTCTGTATATTTCTCCCAAAGGGGGTAATTTAAGACAATAATTAATGACTAATACTGATCCCACAATGTGGTTTATAACTCCCAGGTGATAACTAGAATGTGAAAAAAATATTTTTGCAGACCAAAAACACACTGAAAATACACTGATAACTGCAAATTTGTTTAGGGGTAGAATGCAACTAGTTATTTAGACTAAAGTAGGGATGAGAGTTGAGGATTCTGGGATGATTCAGTGAAAAAGTTGTATTCTTTCTGGAATGGAGCCAGGATATTTCTCAATAATAACCATAAGGTAGCTGTGGCAAAGGAACAATATCAGTAACAGCAACAGTGAGGATCTAGAGGAGGATTTGCTGGAAGAGCACATGGAGGAGACAGTGTCCCAGGCCAACTGTGGAACCAGGGGTGTAGTAACTATTGGAATTAAGGCTATGGCAACTATGAATATAATAGCCAAGATTACAGTGGTTATGGAGGATATGACTAAACTGGTTACAACTATTACCGTGGATATGGTAATAATACAACCAGCAGAGTGGTTATCGGAAAGTGTTCAGGTGAGGTGGTCATCAAAATAGCTACAAACCATACTAAAGTATTCCATTTGCAACTTTCCCCCAACAGGTGGTGAAGCAGTATTTTCCAATTTGAATATATTCATTTGAAAGTGGCCCCTGCCACCTGTTAAAAGCAGTTCAAACTAAAGTTCAAGAAATCTATTGGAAATTATTAAACTTAATAGAGAAATTACTGTGCAAACCAATGTGCACATATGATTTCATTCATTTACATTGATAATCAGTTTAATTCTAATTATTTATAATACTTCTTTCATAATATAATAATATAAACACAGAAGAGTATTATGTGAATTTAATGAAACTACAAAAATTGGACTAACTTACTTAATAATTGTATTTGGAATTGAATAAGCATTTGCTAAGAAACAAATCATTTCACATGGATTTCATATGCATTATCTTGCAACAGGTTTCACACACACACACACACACACACACACACACACACACATACTGTCAAACTCATTCCCATGTGCAACTGTACACTCTACACATTAAGGTAAGCAATGCGTATAATTTCCATATTCCAGATTAAGATATTAGAACACAGAAATGCAATTAATGAAAATAAATAGATTGCCACTTTAAAACAAAGCCAGTACTATGACCCTAGGGAGAGCTATTTCTTTGCTCCACACATTAAACTCCATTTCTTCCATTTATTGGCTTTAACCATTGCATCTTTCTAAAAAGCAGAAATATATGTATATGTTTAGATGAAAGTGGTGGAATTTTATTTATAAGAATGAAAGTATAGAGGTTTTATAAAGCAGAAAAAAAGACAAACTTGAAACTTAAGAGGGAGTTAGTGAAAAACTATTTTGGATAAACTTACACTAAAAGAGTACACAGAAAATGATGCAGAAACTCTTTCATTATATCTAGGATATTTTATTTTTTGGTATTTCATTCTTAATGTTTCTAAAATTTCAAATGAAAGAAAGTGAAGTGATTAGTCAAAGAACATATATGCATAACCTAAGGACATGAACAATGGGGTGGGGATTGACAATGGGAGTGGGAGGTGCTGGGGGAGGGGTGGCAAGGGGGAAAACATTGGGGCTTTAATAGCATAAAAAATAACATATTTTTTAATTAAAAAACTAAATGAGAAAAATGTCAGGACATTTTAATAGTACTAACTTAATGAGTCAATAGAAGCACAGAAAAAATTACCCCAATTCATAATGTAGTTCTTTGTTCTCCAGATTTGTTGATTATTGTGAAAGTCAGCCACATTTACTCTTCTTAATTGTTTTTATAAGAATACCATTCTTTATTTATTTTGAAATGCATTCTATTAAAAAGTATATATAAACACACACAGTTTAGAAAATAGCTTTAAAATAAACACTTATGTATCTACTAAATAAATAAATAAATAAAATCTCAAATGTAGGGAATGAGTAGATTTTCATTTGTATGATGTAAGTCCCAAGAAAAGGAATATTATTTAAAAATAAGGAAAGGTGACAGAGATGGTAAATTAAATGTAGCAAACAAAATATTTTTAATAACAGCATGCCTACTCTATAATACTTCTCCCTAACTTTCCTTTTTCCTAATGACTTGTGTAGTATTAACAGTTATACTTTGAAAGCCATTCTCTTTATTTTCTTCCAAGAACTGTAGGCACTTTACATATGCATCTATAATTGAAACATTGTATTTGCACTTGATAGACTTAGCAAATTCCATTATTACTAGTCACTAGAATTAAAAAAAAAAATAAAACAAAGAAAACAAAACAAAAAAACAAGCAACACTTTTAGGGAAAGAAAGGCCCAACTCTCCAGTGAGAGAGTTGAATTTTTAGTCCAAAAAACATGAAGGAAACCAAGTTGAATGTGCAGTAAAGCAGAGAGAAGATTCAGCTCTTTGATAGGATGTACAACCACAAGCACTTATCAACATCCAAGATAAGTACTGTTTGTGAGTATATCTCTATGGAATTATTTGAATCTCTAACAATATTAGAAAATAATAGAGCTTTTCACACTAACAAAAGTTCATATCAAAATCCAAGACACCAAATTAGAATTCTCACATGCATTTACCCATACAAACATCAAAAAGCTTGGTAAATTATATCATTAGTTATTTATAATTTATTACTCTTTACTCATAAATCAGAATTAAAGAATATCTGACCCAGAAAAATCATCAAATAAGTTATAACACCCATTTTTAATTACTGTCAGTTTTCCCTTACTTTTAAAAATTACATTTTCCAAATATCTCTTATTCTTTTTAGTTTTTACTAATTAATTCAAATTATCTTTTATTCAAAAGTTCTTTTTCTTACATTTATTCTAAAAATTAATAATGGGAAGAATGTGTAGTGCTCCCCTTCCACAATGAAAATGTGATCTTAATTAACTTCTGTGCACATGAATAAGAGGAGCATAGTTTGCACAAGAGCTGAAGCCCAAGAGTTCATCTGTTATTAACAAGTTCCCTTCAGCCCAGTGTCATGGCATGTTCCCACCTTTCATTTCTTCATAATGTTTCTTCCAGAAGAATCACAGTTGTTCAGGAAAGTATTATATTTCTTTACATAGATGAATAAAAGAGAGAGAGAGTAACACATTATTGATTATAACCTGAGTTCTGAACTTTTTAGGACTGCATAACTTACATTTACTTCAAAAACTCCATGTCAAATCTAATGAACTAAGAAAAATTTCAAATTTGAAAATATTTTTAGGTTATGGAAAACACAGAACTGGTTATGCCTGACAAAGAGAGTAAGCATATTTACTCTATAATTATTTCCAAAGACTATCAATGTAATACTGTCTTTTAATTTATATTTTATGTTATATTCTATGGTATTGAATCTTTATAATCATTAGAAAGTATTACACAGCTACTCAAAGAAGCTCTCTATATGACATAAAATATATATAATGGATAAGTATATGGGGGAAACATGAGTTGTTTTGTGTGTTATCTAACATAGTTTATAAATTATGTTTTAAATTGTAACAACAGATTGGAAATACACTAGAGTGATTTTTTTCCCAACCAGATGCCAGTTTTAAGAGAATTTGTGTTCTTTATAATAAAGGCAATGACTTTTTTATGATTTTAAAAGCAAATCTAATAAACTTGTTAAATCATTTCTACTTGAAACTTACCAATTATCATGCTCACCCTGAACTGTTTTATTAACAAAACAGTAATTATACAAATATTGTATGAAGGTGTTTCCCCTTTTTATAAAATATGTGCAAAAATTGTGTTGATTTATTAAGAATAAGACCCTCCCACTGACAGAGGCAAAGATCCCTAAAATTGATTATTCCCTAACTTGCTATTCAAGACTACTCATTCACTACTTATCCACTGTCCTGCTGTCTCTATGGTAATGAGAGCTGTAGCACAGCATCATGAGCAAGCACCCATTAAGAAAAATGCTTCTCACACACAAAAAAGCACATCTGACTCATACACATCGTGATAAAAAGAGATGTCAAATTCTTCTAGAAAATTTCCTTGTTTCCAGTAAATAAAACCATTTTGAAATTGTTTACTGAATGCAATAAAGTAACT
Organism: Furipterus horrens; assembly: GCF_987537825.1. Classification (NCBI taxonomy): domain Eukaryota; kingdom Metazoa; phylum Chordata; class Mammalia; order Chiroptera; family Furipteridae; genus Furipterus; species Furipterus horrens. The sequence continues at coordinate 88,306,881 of NW_028327171.1, forward strand.
TGTGCCCAGATATGAAAATTTTCAAACTTTTTGAAAAGTGCAATTATGGCCTTGAAAAATACAGAATCATATGAAGACAGCTCACTTTTATTTCTTTGGAAAACTAAAATTGAACGTTAGGTAAGTTTACAAGACAACCAGTAAACGCTTTCGTTGACAGTTTCTGCTATTCTGAAGAACATATAACCTTTCAGGAGATGGATCAAATGACTATAATCAAAATGAATAATTAGAATCAGCTCAACAGGAATCATTAAAAATACAGATTTTCTATTAAAAATTAAAACTGTAACAAATATTTCACATCTAAAAATAAAGCACAGATTAACATGCTGCCTGCAGAATAAGCTACATAATTCTGTAAACATTCTCTTTCTGTTTTAAATTTGAGAGTTTAGTATATGGTAATTATATTTAAGGCTTGTCACATACAAAAATCCAACAACATAGCAAAATATAATGTATAAATCAACAAGAATATATTTTAGTATTATTGTAAAATATTTGATGGTTAAACATTCTCTAGTGTGTCTTGAAACCAATTATTTATTTTCTTTAATAAACAATACATTTTATTACAGTTAATAAATTTAAATGTAAAACACACACATGATTTTAGAATGTTCTAGTGAATTTATTTTTTAAATGCTGGCCTTAAATGAGTAAAATGTGTTAATTATCAAAGAAAATATGCTCTTAAAATTTTACATAAATTCTAAAATTGTTATAAAACCTTTTCTAAATAAAAAACATCAAACTTGATTTATATAAGTGATATTGAAGTACTTCAGTGGAACAGGATGGATGTGTAAGCTTAATTCCAAATGAATAATTATATATATCGTCGTCGTCGGCAGCCGTCCGTCTCGAGAGATGATGGTGTAGCTTCTTGAGAGTCTATCTGCACCGCCGAGAATGGCTGTGCAGTCCGACTCGGGAGTGACATGGTATCTGTCTCCTCCCATGTTGAATCGACATCTTGCGGTGACGCTGAAGCTACAGAGCCTGGGCAGGGTGATATGGAGGGTCTGCTGTTGCCCATGCAGCAGACCCCACCTCTCTTCGCAGCTGAAGGGTCCAAGGGAAAGACAAAGTCAATACAGCTTGGCTTCAGGTGCGCCGCAGGAGTTGCCGGTGTTGACTACAATGTCAAACCGCCTTAGGGACTCCGGCTCCGGATTTTCTGTCGGGGTTTACTCCCTTAGCCTTTCCCCTGAAGAGGTATGCCGCAAGGCAGCGGAGGTTTTTTGGAGTCAGAGTTTTCCTTCTCTGATGTACCCTGACTGGAAGATCGAACCAGCGACACTTAGCTCGCAGGCCGACGCTCAATCCACTGAGCTAAACCAGCCAGGGCAAAATTATATATATATATATATATATATATATATATATATATATATATATATATATAAAATACTCTGTACCCAGTCCCCATACCCATCTCTCTGCAGACATGAGTCATTGGAGGAGAGACTGTAGAACAGGTTGATGTATTGGAATATCTAAGCACAAAAGGGATGTGCATTTTGCTTCCTTGGGGGTGTCCACTGGAAGACAAACATTGAGATACAGTGGTATTCTTTGGGTGTGTGACCATGTATTCTTTTTGTACTCTGCTTGTGTATATATCTATATTTTTATATATTTCCTTTGTAGTAACTATAAATTAACATAAATATAAAGGGATACCTACAGAGATTACCTGCTTTATGCTCCTTGTAATCATATATTTCTTTTTTGATAAATATAAATTAACAATTAAAAGAGGAAGAGTTGCAGTTGGCATCAAGAATTATAGGATAACAGAGGGAACTGTTTTGTTTTGTTTTGTTTTGTTTTTATGTAGTAACTTATCTAAGCTTATATAAGGTAATGCTTATTAGGTTGGGGAAAAAAGGAGTAAGTTTCTACAGTGTGACATTAATTATAGTTAATCAGGAAAAAAGTAGGGAGTTTAACCAATGAACCAACTTGTTATTTGGAGCAATCTTTAGAAAGCAGTAAATAAATAAAAAGTAATAAGTGTTGAGGATAATAAAGCAACACCAGAATTTTAAGAATGAGGACCTAAACAGGTTTATAAATTAATGCAGATTAAAAACATCCAAATAAATAACTTATGTTCTTACAATTTTCACAGTATTATGTAACTTTCTATATTAGCAATGTCCAGGTTCTACAAAGTCAGTGAATACACATATATACAGTATAGATATATTTTTAAAACATCAGATATTCTTTATTCTTAACCATCCTGGTATCAGATTATGCCTCCAGATATCCTTTCCATGGAAAATTAGAAGTCATCTTTTATATCTAAATGCACCATATTAAATGACCTATGGTGTCTATTATTTTTCTTTAAACTAAATCATTTTTTTTCAGTAATTCCTGAGAAGTTTGTGCTTTCTCTGAATCAAAGTTTATGTATCTCCATGGTAAAAGTAGGAAATATCAGAAAATCATACAGTGCAAACAGGTCACTGTTGAAAAAGAATGAAAGCATTAACAATGCAGAAATCTTTTATTTCAAGTACCTCTCTGTGTAGAAGGTATAAATTTGAGTGTTCACACATTTTTGGTATAAATAGTTCAAATAAACTTGTGAAGATAAATGTGGACATAGCAAGTAGAGCAAATAGGAAATGTATGGAATTTAGGGCTTTGCACTGTCTGTGTGAAGAGAATTTAATTTCTCTTTCTCACTCAGATGTAACATAAACCATGAAATCGGTGGCCTTATGGATCTTAGGTTTAATCCATGGCAATAAACATGGATAACATAAATAGAAACACACAGACCATGACTACTAAATGTGAACTGCATGCACCAAATATGCTGGAACATTGAATGAAAACCTTTGAAAGCCCAAAGTAGTAATTATTAATTCTCTTTTATTTTTATCTTGTCATTCTGCACTTGTTAGTTGCACAAAAGACATAGAAAGCTGTTCTTAGAATACACAAAAGTTGTGAAGAAATTAGAAGCAGAAATCTTACCAGAATGTTTGTTTTGTGAGACTCTAGAGCCCTGTTTTTCTCACTTGACAGCTTTGTTGTAGATAAGCTTTAACTAAGTTATCCAACATTTTATTTCAGTGAACTGAAGCCAGTCTCTAAACTGCTGTGTTTTACTTGAAGCTATTTGTCTAGTAGACAAACTTTAAGCATAGGATATATAAAACTATGTACCCACTAAGAAGCTAGTCAGAATTATTTATCTCAAGGTGGAGTGTGGCTGCTTTGTGCTGAACTAATGTACACACACACACACACAAACACACACACACACACACAAGCATTAGGCTTGTGTAGAATTATTATAAAATGGTGTGGAGGAAAGAAAGCAAGAATGTAAATCATAGTGATTTTTTTCAAGAGTAATTTTTGAAGCCCAAACTCAGATTCTAAAAATATAAATGTGATTTTGTCACCTCTTGAGAGCAGTACTCATATTTGAAAATTCCCCTCAACCAATGCAAATTATCACATACAAACTTTCTTAAGGTTGAATACTAGAACATGTAAAATGGCAGGTCAGTGCTAGGACATAGGATGAGATCCCTTACAAGATTAAGGTCATTCATCAATTATAGAAAAATATAATATGACTAGGTAGATCTATTAATAGTGAAGAAATGGCTATTTTCACTAGTGTTGCCATAGACATAATAGTGGTTGATGTGAATTTTACTTCACAGAATATGGCTATTATATTTTTTTAAAATTTGGAGATGGAGTCACTGAATCTTTCCAGACATATTTACACACATCTCCAAAATAAAAAACTAAATTGAATAATTATTATGGCAATAAACTACTATCATGGAAGAGCCTCTATGTGTAGGTTGTGTATAAATGCAGTATGCTCTCTTTCACCATGATACACCTGCTGCTGGGGCCATTAACTCACTGTGGCTATCGTTTCCTCTTCTGCCAATTTCATAAGCAAAAACACCATTCATTGGATAACCTAGAAACATACCTTAAAGTAAACATACAAGTTAAATTCCTTATATTCCACCCAAACTTGCTTGTGATTGTTCATTTAATGAATCCACTTGACTGGCCATGAAGTGCCCCAATTAAATATTATTGCTGGGCAAGTTTGAGTGTGTTTTTGATGATATTAGCTTTAAATTGGTGGGACTCAGTAAAACAGATTGCTCTGTCCAATGTGGATGGGCATCACCCAATCTGTTGAGGGCTTGAATAGGATAAAAGGCATAGGAAGGATGAATTTGCCCCTTTTCTTGGTTCACTGGTTGAGCTGGAACATCTCATCACATCTTCTGTACTTGACTGGAATATATACCCTCAGTTCCTCTCGTTCTCAGACCTTCGGACTCCAATTGATTTCTATCACCAGCTTGCCCAAGTCTCCAACTTGCAGATGGCAGATCGTGGGACTTCTCAGTCTCCATAATCATGTAAGACAATTTCTCTGTATCCAATCATTCTAAGTTTTAGGAGAATTCTGACTTGTAGACTGCTTCACTCTTTCATCAACATCATTTTAAGTTTGATGATTATTATTCCATCTTTTATATTGCTAAGGTCAAAAACCTAGAAGTCATTCTTGATTGGGCATCTTATTTCACATCTTTCAATTCTCTTGTCTCTACTTCCAAAATATATAATAAGGTAGTTTCTAACTATTCCAGTTGTTATCTCTTATCTGCCTATTCTCCACATTGCAAGTATCATTTAAAAATACAAAAACTATAATGATTTTGTTCAAAACTATCCAACCACTCCTCATCCATTTAGAATGAAAGTGAAGTGTTGTACTTAATGAACTATGAGGCCAAATATGATTCTTATTTCCTACTCTGAACCTCATTCTATACTAGGTACTAACACTGCTCTGACAATACAGGTCTCTTTAGTTTCAGTCTTTTGTATTGACATACTTTGCAAATGTCAGTGACACTCACATTCACATCTTTAATTGTGGCATTTCTCTTGAGTTCCAGATTCCATACTTGGTATTTCTCCCTGTGATTATAATAAGTATTCTCAATCCCCCAAACCTCCAAAAAATTTTGACTTAATATCTTCCCAATTTACCTCTCCTCCCAGATTTCTTTATCTTGGAAAATGGCACGACCAATTTTCAAATTTCTGATGACATAAAACTCAAAGTCATCTTTGATTACTGTCTGCATCTCATTCCAATTTGTTCAATCATCTTGGCATATCTTGACATATTCATAATCTATGGTTCTCCCACCATTTCCACTGCTGTCTCACTAGTCCAAGCTACCATTTCCTCATACCTTAATGACAACTCTTTGCTTTTATTCATACTTCATACAGCCAGTGTGGTACAATATGAATCAAATGACTTTCTGTTCTCTTGAAAATAAAATCTTAGGTCATCTGCAATATAGCCCCATGTGTCCTTGTCCTGATGACCACTCCATTGTCAAATTTGCCAAACTCACCCTCACCTCAGGGATGGTGTAATCCATGTTGTTTGTATGAAATATTCTTCCTCAGTTGCATCTAATATATAGCTTAGTACAGATCATTTTGCCATTTCAGAGAAGACTTCTTGACCACATATTATGTAGCATTACTTCCTTCATTGTCTCATATATTATTGTTCCTTTTTTATAGCTCTCTTTTGTCTTTATTGATTTCTTTATTGTTTTTATTATTTTACCCTGTCTTTGACACTAATTCCAACTAATTCTAAAAGAATAGGGTCTGTGTCTTCTTTGCTCAATAATGTGTCTCCAACACCTCAAGATGTATTTAGTCCGTATTAGATGTTTAGTAAACATTGTAGGCATAAAAAAAGAAACCTCAAAAGATTGTTTAAATTTTGTAATTGCTTGGTTTTAAACGTGTCTCATTATGGAGCTTTAAACAGTAAATCAGCGTCAACCAGTTGCAAATATATTAATTCTGATTATCAACTTTTGTGAGAACAATTCCAATTGTTTCATAGGAAAAGAGTTTGTATTAGAAGTGATTTATAACTATAGGTTTAATGTTCTTTTTTGGCATTCATTTTAGGTTTAAGCATCTGATCTTCATGAACATGGGATGAGACTCTATAAGCATCCTACCTGCAATGCATATTTTATTTCTGAAAGTGTAAGACAGAGTGCTTTGTAATTAATTGTTACTTTGTCCTTCCAATTATATCGTCTGCTGTAATTGATAACATAGTACATAAGTGTGTAGTATAGTGTACAATGCTTTGTTGGTCTGGGTATTGGTTTCTACTTGGGTGAAGGATAAGATTTCTTTCATATTTCTCAATAGTCCTTGTTTCTCACATCACTCCTACATGGTTTCAGTCACAGGAAAAAAAATTAGCTTGTAATATGCTTACACTTACCTATTTAGTTTTTAAAAGTAATTGTTGAAATAAGAATCAAAATTTTCCTAAACTACACTCACACACCTTGCATCAGTAGATCTTGCTTAAGACAACTGGAAAATTTTAATTTTTATAGTACTCTGATCATATCAGGAAGTCTTTATTTTACAATAAAAATCACATGCAGAAAGTTAAATATACCTATTATAGATAGACATATGGATTTATATTATCTATAAATTTGGCAAGAGTTAGAGGAAATATTTAATATTAATTTATATTTCTATTATATATCCATACTACAACTCCTCAACTGTGAAATTATTCACATGAAACTATACTGACATGCTTGATAAGTAATGTTCTATGAGATACTTATTTTTTATAAAGTATTCATATCCATAAATAGCCAACAAAAATAAAGTATATTTTTGATTTTATTATGTATTAATAATCTCAAAGAAGACTCTCAAAAGGAGACATCAAGTTTATATATTTGAATGAAACACACAAAATGCCATTTCAGTAACAATATCTACTATTTACAGTCCATTAATGCAAATTCAGTACCTTACATAGTAGTGTTCATATTATCATAATGATCATGATCATCATTATTACTGTTTTAAATTAAAGGTTTCATTTTTCCAATTGGCATGCATTTGTAGGCTATTGAAAATTCAGCAGTAAGTACAATTTTGTCTTGTTCACTCAGAACTAGTAAAATTTTGTTTGGAATTCATTTGTCCAGAAATAAGGGTTTGAAGTAATATCTTCAGAAGAAGAAAATGATCAAGATGTGGCTTTCTGATCAGCTTTTCAAGGTCAGAAAAAGAAGTTCTGTGGTTAAGGAATATGTTACTTTATTTCTATTGCACATTTATTCTACATTCAGGGATACTTGTAAAAGAATGTTCAGAGTCCCTAAACCTTAAGATATAGTTAAAATAACTTGAGCTGGTAATAATTAAACAGTTTGAAATTGATGAATATTTCCACAGAAAGACATTTCCCCTATGTCATTAGGCTAAAGAATAAAAATTAATTATAAAACAACTTGTAAAATATGAGCCAATATGTGTTTTAAAATACTACATATAAATATGTATAAGAATAATATGATAAGTTAGTTCTGAGTGGTGACATTGCAGTTTTTAGAAATAGAATAGGTATAGGTATAGATATTCTTAAGTACATCATAATTTTTCTACAATGCATTTATATGTCTATGCATAATTTTAAAAACATTTTAAAGAACACTGTCGAGACATAAGAGAGCTAATTCTCATTCTCTGTCTCCTCATTGTGCCTCTAAGAAACAGACTGTCTTTGGGGTAGTGCTGAAAGAGTTTTAAATTTTGATCAGCTCCTTCTATCAGTCGCCATAATCAAGCAGAAGGAACCTTAGTGTAACAACATGATGGAAAGATAACATCACTGAAAGTGCAGTGCTCACTCCTACAGCTTCTGGAAAGGTTCTGCTATGTCAGCATAAAAGTAGAAGAGAGAAATGAAAACAAAGGGAACCTGATTCACAGGTCAGATCTTATAAGCAATATAACCCTTACTCCTATAAAATTGCTTATATCATTGAACCTTAACCACAATGCAAACAAAAAATAAAGTGAAATCATTGCATAAACTACAGTGGTTTGCACATTTTGTCCTATTTATACAGAAACAAATACTTGCCTTTAAGCACAAAGAATTTTTGTGTGGTTTTGTTTTATCCCATTTTCATGTATTTGTTTCCATTGTTTCAACTTGAACGTTTATGTTCTCAATGAATACATTTTTAATTTTTAAGAAAAACTAGTTATAGATCCTCCACTTTAAACCATTTTTATAATTGTGCTGGTAAAGTTTGATTTTGAATATCTGGTTTATAAATGTTTTTTTAAATGACCCTTAGTAGAATAAGTATCAACACTGAAATACTCAGACTTTCTGGAACCACAGATCTAATTCCTTGTAAAACTGACATAGCTCCCTAATTTTCCAAGATATGAGCTACATTCCTTATAGTTCAGTTTTTTGGGTCTTGGGGGAAAATCATGTTTTCTATTCCCAAAGGTGTGTGTTAACCGCCTAATTAACAAAGAATTCTCCATAGGACCTTCTCTTAAGAATTGTATTTTGTAAAATTCTAAATCTAATTAGAGCTCAATAATTTAAAATTTTTTTTAGAGATGACCCAAGATGGTTGAGGACCGAGTGGAAGCTACACTAACCTCCTCCCTGGACCAAACTAGAATTACAGTTAAATTACAAAAAAAAAAAAATCATCCTGAATAACCAACTGAAAATAGCTAGAGAGAAGACTTATAACCAGGAACAGATGGAAGAAGGCACATTAAAAAACGAAACTGGAAGAAAGTGTGGAGAAGTTGTAAGAGGGATGACTGGGGCTCCCATGGGCAGCAACTATAGTGCTGGAAGGATATTTTATCAGCCAGGGGGTTCTCCCTGAGAAGCGTGAGATCTAAAGCCCAAGCTGGGCTCCCCAGCTTACAGCGCCAGAACGACTGGGAAAGGAACCCAAATAATATATAGCTGTGAAAAGCAGCAGGGTTTCTGTCCAAAAGGGAGAGATGGCTAGAGACACAGAGAGCTTCTTAAAGGGTCAACACATGAAAATCTGTTTGTGACAACTTACCCTGGGGTCCAGCAGAGGGAGGGCAGAGCTGACTAGAGATACTTAAGGAGAGTCTGGGATGGTGGTTCTGGGGAAAGAACTGAAGGAACAGCTGTCAGGATTCCTATTCTGAGTATTCCTCATGCTTTTTCAGGCAGAGCATGACTCTCCAAGTGGCATCAGCCCATGGGGAAGCAAAAGCCCCACCCACAGAAATTACTCTGTTCAACCCTGTGGTGCTTAAGCCCTGCTGCTGAGGAGTATGGCTGGAAGACATTAACTTATTTACCCTATGGAAATCCTGCAGACAGAAATGGATTCCCTGGGCCTGGTGCTGATAAAAGTCAGCCTTGTTATGCAGCCTGGTTCTGTCTGCACAAACTCAGGCCCAGCAGAATGAGCCACAAGCTGTGGATCACTGATAGGCCCAAACAGGTTGCTCAGGACCAGTTACAGAAAATTTTTGAATTAGGCCTGTACCAGAAGCTTGCAGATATGCCTATTATATAGAAATAAACATGAAGAGGCAGCCAAAATGGGAAAACAAAGAAATAGGCCCCAAATTACAGAACAAGAAAATTCTCCAGAAAAACTAGATAAAATGGAAGCAAGTAATTGATCAGATATAATTTAGAGTAATAATTATAAGGATACTCAACAGCAGAAAATCAACAAAGAAATAGTAGCCTTAAATGACACACTAGATAAAGTGGATTCAATTGATGACTTCAGATCATTTCACTCCAAAGCAGCAGAATATACATAATTTTCAAATGCACCTGGGTTATTTTCTAGGATGGACCATATGTCAGGATAGAGAACAAGTCTTAATAAATTCAAAAAGATTGAAATCATATCAAGCATTTTCTCTGACCACAAGAAGGAAATTGAAAAACACATAAAGACATGGAAATTAAATAACATGTTATTAAACACTGAATGGGTCAACAAAGAGATCAAGAAAGAAATCAAAAGGTATCTGGAAAGGAATGAAAATAAGAAAACAATTCAAAATACATCCATGGGACTCAGGGAAAGCAACCTAAGAGGGAAATTCATACCATTCAGGCCTGTCTCAAAAAACAAACAACACCAAGAAAAATCTTAAGTAGACAATCTAACTTTACACTTCAAGAATCTTGAAAAAGAACAACAAACAAAGCCCAAAGTGAGTAGAAGTAAGGAAATAATAAAGAGCAGAATTAAATGAAATAGAGTGTAAAAAAAAATACAAAAGATCAATTAATCCAGGAGCTGGGCCTTTGAAAATATAAACATGATTGAAAAGCCTTTAACTAGAATCACCAAGAAAAAAAGAGAAAGGACCCAAATAAATAAAATGAGAAATAAAAGAGGAGAAATAACAACTGACATCAAAGAAATGCAAACATTGTAAGAAAAATTACGGACAATATGCCAACAAATTGGACAACCTGGATGAAATTGGCAAATTCCTAGTAACATACAATCTTACAAAACAAAATCAGGAAGAATCAGAGAATCTTAATAGACATGTTATATCTAATGAAATTGAAGCAGTAATAAAAAATAAAATATTATAAAAGCTCCCAACAAACAAAAGCCCTGGACCAGAGGGCTTCACAGGTGAATTTTACCAAACATCCTGAGAAGAACTAACACCTCTTCTTAAAATATTTCATGAAGTTCAGGAAGAGGGAAGGCTTCCTAACTCATTTTATGAGGCCAGCATTACTCTAATACCAAAACCAGATAAAGACACTACAAAGAAAAGAAAGTCATTGGCCAATATCCCTAATGAATATAGGTGCTAAAATCCTCAACAAAATATTAGCAAACTGAATACAGCAACTCATCAAAAAGATCATAAACCGTGATCAAGGGGATTTATTTTGGGAAGGCAAGTTGGTACAACATTCACAAATCAATAAATGTGATTTACCACATAAACAAAATGGAGGATAAAAACCACATGATCATATCAATAGATGCAGAAAAGGCATTTGATAAAACCCAACACTCATTTATGATAAAAACTCTCAGCAAAGTGGAATTAGAGGGAACATATCTAAACATAGTAATGATCATGCATGACAAACCCACTGCCAGCATCATACTCAATGTGAAAAAACCAGAAGCATTTCCCTTGAAGGTCAGGAACGAGACAGGGATATCTACTTTCACCTCTCTTATTCAACATAGAAGTCACAGTCACAGCAATCAGACAAGAAGAAGAAATAAAAGGCATCCAAATTGGAAAGGAAGAAATAAAACTGTCTTTATTTGTAGATGACATGAGACTGTACATAGAGAATCCTAAAGGTTCCACCAAGAAACTATTAGAGCTGATAAATAAATTCAGCAAAGTAGTAGTATACAAAATTAATATTGGGAAATCTATTGCATTGTTATATGTCAATAATGAACTAACTGTAAGAGATAGTAGGAAAAAATTTCATTTATAATGGCTTCAAAAAGAATAAAATGTCTAGCAACAAACCTAACCACAGATGTAAAAGGCCTGTACATGGAAAATTATAAGACACTGAAGAAAAAAATTGAAGAAGATACAAATAAGTGGAAGCACATACCATGTTCATTGATAGGAAGAATAAACATCATTAAAATGTCCATACTACCCAAAGCAATCTGCAGACTCAGCACAATTCCAATTCCAATGATATATTTCACAGAACTAGAACAAATATTTTAACATTTTATATGGAGCTGTAAAAGGCCCTGCATAACTGCAGCAATCCTGAGAAGAACAAAGTTGGGTGAATCACGCTACCTAATATGAAACTACACTATAAAGCCATAGTAATCAAGCAGCATGGTACTGGCATAAAAATAGACACATAGGTCAACAGAACAGAATAGAGAGCCCATAAATAAACTCACCCCTTTATAGTCAGTTAATATTTAACAGAGTAAGCACGCACATATAACGGGCTAAAGATAGTTTATTTAATAAATGGTGTTGGTAAAATTGGACATATATGTGCAGAAAAATTAAAACTATACCACTTTCCTGCACCACATACAAAAATAAATTCAAAATGGGTCAGAGGCTTAAATGTTAGACCAGAGACCATAAAAATCTTAGAAGAAAACATAGATAGCAAAATCTTGCTGGATATTGCTCATAGCAATGTTTTATGGGCTATATCTCCCCAAACAAGGGGGAAAAAAGAAAAAATAAACAAATGAGACTACATCAAACTGAAAAGGTTTTGCACAGCAAAGAAAATCATCAACAAAATTAAAAGACAACCCACAGAATGAGAAAACATATTGACCGATACATCTGATAAGGGGTTAATATCCAAAATTTATAAAGAACTACAAGACTCAACACCAAGAAAACAAACAACACAACTAAAAAAAATGAGCAAAGGAGATAAATAGACTCTTTTCCAAAAAGGACATATAGCTTGCCAATAGACATATGAAAAGATGGTCAACACCACTAGTCATCAGAGAGATACAAATTCAATCCACAAAGGGATATTACCTTGCACCTGTCAGAATGGCTATCATCAATAAATCAACAAAAAACAAGTGGTGGTGTGGATGTGGAGAAAAGGGACCCCTTTTGCACTGTTGGTGGGAATGCAGGTTGGTGCAACCACTGTGAAAAGCAGTATGAAGATACCTTAAAAAATAAAAAATGGATCTGACTTTTGACCCAGTGATCCCATTTCTGGGAATATATCCAAAGGAACCCAAAACAATAATTTAGAAGAACATAAGCACTCCCATGTTCACTGCAGCATTATTTACAATAGCCAAGAAATGGAAGCAGCCCAAGTGTCCACCAATAGATGAGTGGATAAAAAACTATAGTACATATACACAGTGGAATATTATTCAGACATAAAAAAAGAAGAAAAATCTACCCTTTGTGACAGCATGGATGGACCTAGAGAACATTATGCTAAGTGAAATAATCCAGTCAGAGAAAGACAAATAGCATATGATTTCACTCATAAGTGGAATCTAATGAACAAACTAACAAAATAGAGACAGACTCATATGTAGCAGAATGAGAGTTAAGAGTGGGGAGAGGGTAAGGAGTGGAGAAATTGAACGTAAAGGAAAAAAGACTCATAGACGTGGACAACAGTGTGGTAATAGTGTGGGAAGTTATAAAGAGACTAACTGGTAATGAAAATAAATACAATAAAATTAATTAATTAATTAAAATAAAATTTTGAAATATTTTAAATGCATAGAAAAAAATATAACATACACATATGCAACAATCACTACCAAAAGACTATTAATATTGCTATATGAGCTTTACTTTTTAAATTTTTTTCAGAGGCATAAAATACTATTTGAGATATAGATAAAAATCTCATAATTCATGCAGTTCTACCAGATCCAGTGTATGTTATTTCCAAATATGATTTTAAGCTTTTACTTCACATTATATTAAAACTTATTAATGAAAATTATTTCAAATGTATCTATATTGATACTTACTATGCCATTTATGTTCTATAAACTTCCATTGTATTCATCCATTTTTGTTTATATCCCACTTATTATAGTTACTGAATTGAAAATTCATTTTTTTATGATTTCAATCTTTCATTCATCCATTCTCTCACTCTTTATTTCTAGTATTTCTCTCCAGTACATTACCCCTATTGTCCCAATTTCTTTATTATAGGAACATTATCAGGCATTTGTTACACTGTCCTCTCTTATTCTCCAGGGCTTTTTACTTCATTTCATTACTTATTATTATCTCTTTGTGCTGTGTGCTCTGTTCATGGTAATTCTCTCCATAGTCATATCTATTTTGCTGTTAAATTTATCTTTGTGTTTTACTACATATATACATGCATATGTATATATAGTGGTATAACAAGTCACTGATATATATATGAAAAATACATATATAGTAAATATATACATGCACTGGTATAATAATGTACTGGTTTTTATACATCAGAGCATCATTATGCATTTATATACATATATCTACATATGCATAAATTGTATATAATAAAGTGCAAAAATAGTTCTCATTTTTTTCTGTTTTTTTTAATTTTATGGTTTTAATTTATTTTTATGCTATTAAACATCTTATACATATTATTGTCTTTAGCAACTTTAAATATGGTCAGTGCCTGTTTTATTCTTTCCTTCTTCAACCTAAAGTTATAATAATAATGACAGTAATACTATTAATAAAAGCAGTATCAATTTATTTTCATTGAACACCAGTGCTATACTAGATACTATTTTAAGTGTTTTATATACATTCACTTCTTTAACCCTTATGATTTTATGTGATAAATTATTATTATTCAATTATACAATATATAGATGTGAAATATCCCTTCAAAATTCAAAGTTCTTACTCTTAATCAGTATACTATAGTATATCTTAATAAATATATGTATGCAGATTTTATCAATTAATTTAATTGCCATTTTCTTGGCTCTTAAGGATCATTTCATTAATCAAAAAACTTTTAACCAAACCAAACTAAATAAGTTTACTATATATGCGTATACATATCTGTGTATGTATGTGTATATATGTAGTTTTTATGTAATATATAAATATAAAATTATATATATACAAATACAGAAAATATGTAGCATATCATGAAAGTTTGTGTTCTATCCCTTAGACTTTAAATTGATTAGAGCCAAAAGAAACATCATGTACACCAAGCAATAAAGCCCAGTTATATGGGAATGGTATCTCTGTTTAATTCCCATTTGTAAAACTGTACGTAGACTTCAGATACCAGATATGAGAACATAATTTGTCTTACACTTCTGCTGAAACATTAATGAATACTTCTGAATTTTTATAAAAATATTTGGAATGATCTAACAAAATCAATCCCCAGTCATACATAAGTCATTGTTTTGGATTCAAAAATACTTCCTACTTATGGTGACTTTGGGCAAAATTTTAATTGTAACATCCTTATATCATTCATGCTAACTAGAGCACAAAATTATGTCAAACTCAAAGAGAAAGTCCTCAAAGCCTTAAATTCATTTGTTAATAATATATTCTTTCTTCTCTAAATGAATATAATATAAATAAAAAATATATACAAAATGTATCTTTACCCAATTTTATCCTTGGCTGTATAAAATTTATTCTTGGATAAAGCCAAGCCTGTGTATTTTTATAAAATTTTAGAAACAAAATTGAAAGCTATAAATATTTAGACCATGTGTTTTATGAGAAACTTAAAAAATTCATATGACTCATTTGCCTACCTTTTCCTTACTAAGTGAAAGTTCTTTGGCTGAGAGAAAGCTCAAAGTTGGAAGTTTAAATGACTAAAGAGGCTTTATTTTATGTGCAGTATAGAAGGCATATGACTTGAAATCTCTTAGTGATTACTCTGCGAAATGAATACACTTTTGGCCCTATGTACACCAGAGTATGGAGACATTTCAGCCTCCTTAATGACTATCTGTCATATATAACTGGACTTGAACATCCTTCATAGAGACTCGACTGATGGCGGCTCGAAATATCTGGGGCTGATTTGAGGACTAGTTGAAAAAATTAGATCATATCTTAATACTCATGTCAGTTGTCCAAAAGAGAATCTGGGAAGTTGAGGCCATCTGCTAGAAACTTAACACATATGATCACATTTTTACTTCACACAAACAGACTAAAACTGACACTATCACCATTTGGCTAGTAAATTCACTGTCCAGCTAGGAAATGTGAGAGCAGAAATCCAAACACTGCTATATCTGAATGTTTTCAGGCCAACTGACAGGCACTGGTATATGTTTAGCCCACATCCATCCACTGACTTCTCACTGACAGAGCTCCAGCTGTATACAAATGATTCTCTCCCAGCAACTAAGTCAGCTATGGCCATTCCATTCCTTTGGCGTGTGTTTTATTTGGATATGCTCATGTGACTGAAGAGTGGCTAATGGAAGCTAAGAGTAAGTCTGTTGGAGGCTTCCAGGAAAGTTTTTCTTCCTAATAGAAAAACAGGTACTCACACCCCCAAACTAAAATACTTTTCTTCAAAACTGGATGTTATAAGGTCAACATAAGTTGCCTTGAATATTTAAAGTCATCTTGCAACAATGTACAGAGATATTAAAGATCAGTTGGTACCTGGATGATATCATTTTAACACAAAACTAAAAATTTAAAGACCCACCAATCTCTAGATATATGAAATAATCACTTCATTATAGTTAAAGTGATTTTCAATTAGGTATTGTGTTACCAATATCATAAAACAGTAATCAGAAGGCTTTTTATACTAAGAGCCATGCAACAAGTATTTTAGGATTGGTAGATCATATAGTGTCTATCACAACTACTACCCTCTGTGATTGTAATGCAAAAGCAGCTATAGAAATAAATAAGCATGACTCAGTTTCAATAAAACTTTGTATAAAAAGAGGAGGCCAGCATATATGGTGCCTCAGTTTCCTGAACCCTGAACATGCAACATATTAAACACAATTTGGAAATAGGACCAGATATCCTTGCTTTCCAAATAAAGATTAGAGTTTAAATGACGTATTCACACTTATAAGTGTGTTTATAAATGGTGTATAAGTTATCTCCCAGAATGAAGCTAATCAAGGTTACCTGGGTTTGTACATAACAAATTCATACCCAATACCCTTAAGAATAGTCAAAAAGACCATAAATTTTCTAACTAAATATACACTTTTATCATTTTCCTATTGAAATGATTAATGGATACACAGGTATAGTAAGACTTTGCATGTTTCTCTTTCCTGAAGCTGATGAAAGTAACTTCATTGCACTTTAACAGAAAAAATATAAAAACATCAAGCCTTTTCTGGTTAACAAAGGAAAGGGATGATTTTCACTGACACTATCAACTTCAATTCAGAATAAAGTCAGTAAGTGGAGCTCTCAATTCCTGTTTTGCCACAAGCATTTTATTGCTCTTTCCCCCATTATAAAAATGGCAAAGTGTTCTGAAAATGAAAATTTTTCCTCAGGGACAAATTCATAGAGATTTATTATCTTGCCTTAACAGAATGGGATTTAGCCACTTTAACAGCCAAAACTTACTTTTATTTTCTGCATTGGAAGTATTTCTCTGCGGTCTTGCAATGTGTGAAAAGTTCTTTTTGCTAAGCACTTCTGCCACTGATACAGCCACAAAAAGCCATCACTGATATTAGCCAAGTATTTTGATAACATTCCAGTGATTCTCAGCCAGAAATATGCTTTTAAAATTCATGTGAAACATTAAAAAATACTGAGCCCTGGGCCTTACTCCAGTCATACCAACATACGCATTCCAGAGATGACTTTTGGATAGCTGTATATTTTGCACAATCCTTTTAGCTATTTTCGTACACAACCGTCATTGAGAACACTTGCTGAAGAGAAAAATAACTTAAAAAAAAATTAGTGACTAATCAATTGTTATTTAACAGCTTGTAAATAATGCTGTGTGTCTAGAAAACATGGAAACATGTACATTTTCTTAACAGTCAAAGGCGGTATCTGAAACCGATGGCAATGGTCCTGTCAGACCTTCCACAAGATTGTCCCTGAAGCACTCCTTCTGACTATCTAACCCAGTTCTGATTTTATCTTGCTCTGGGAAGACTAGTGTCAGAAGAGTTTTCTGTTTCCCATGCTGGGTCAGTTAGGGCTATTCTTAAGAAAGGGAAATGTGAGCAGTTCCAGAAAGCACCGCCGCCATACAAGTACAAACTAGCCAATGATAAACAAAACACCTGGCCAACTGCCTATCATATCTACATTATAATTGAATATTTTTGAATATTAAAGATAGTTTTAGCTGTAGGGATTTCCCCTTCGAAGGCAAATATAGCCATAATATGTCTTTTAAGCCTAAGGTATTCCATCGAGAAGGTGCCTAACCCTCATAATGCACTCTCAAAATTTATCAAGGACATGTTATGAATTTAGCAGGCATACATAAGATAATAGTTTCTGTTTAGCTGAATCATCTACTTTGTTTCACAGATAACATCAGGGTATGGAACAAACTGGTAGGCTTCAAGTTTTAACCAATTGCCTGTCTCCATGGCTATATGACTGAGAGCTACAGGTGGTCATTCTAACAAATTTAGATAAAATAATCATTGACATTGGAACTAAAAGTAATCACATTAATCCCAATAACACTATGTCATTTGGGACATAATGAGAGAGTATTATTAAAAATATAGATGACTCCACATTACTAACTCCACTGAATATTGATGTCATTATATTGTTTGCCTTTTAGTGAATCATCAGACATTAAAAACTATATCCTTTTTCACACTGTTTTCAGCTTCCATTGAATAATACTCTTGGTTTTTTTTTTTTCTTATCTCTTCACTTTTTCTTGGTATTCTTGAAAGGAAAGCCCTCCTTCCAGCAACACTCAAATATGAAAGTTCCTTTATGCACCAAGCAAGGCAGTCTTCACTTTTTACTTTATACTGCCTACCCAGATGACCTCATAATTTTGCAGTTTTTAGTTTTCATCAATATGCCAATGATTTCCAAATCCATACAGAAATTACCCATTTGTTGAACTCTTGACTATTGTAGCCAATTTTCTACTTGTATCTTCACTTACAAGTTTTGTAGACATCTCAAACACATATCATCAAGTAAACTCATCATCTCTTTCCCAAATGCCTCCTCCTCTGGCACCCCTGCAATGAATAAGGGCCATCACCGTCCACTGAAACACCCCAGCCAGAATCCTGGAAGTGGCCCTCAACTGCTCCTTCTTTTCAACTTTAATAGTCTATTCATATCTCTTCTACTGCCCACTGCCTCCTTCAATGTTATGTTACCATAGTTTAAACCTAACATCCTCGGTTCCCATGCACCCCTCCCGCCACCACCTGCAGCTGCCTAGGAGATGATGATGCTTTAGGGCTAGAAGTTCCTTGCCTGAAACTGCCTGGGAAATAACAGGGTGCTTTAAACTTAAAATAAACTAAAACGGCGTTCCACTTTAATCAGTCCATCATACCCGCAGCTGCGAGATAACCAAATAGCCAACTAAGCTCAAAAATCCCTTTTTTCTCTCCCTCTATAAAAGAAACCCCTTCTTCTCTAGAAAGGTGGAGTCCTAGCCATCCATGTCATGGCTCCCTCCCCACTTGCTAAGCTCAGATTCCTGCCCGCCCGTGGCTAGGCTCCCTCCCTACTTGTTGATTCTCCCAATAAACTTCTTTTTTTCTGCTCACCATGTCTTAATAACCTTCTGCATGACTCCATTCTTACATTTTGGTGCAGAAACCTGGGATTGGGACACCGGCTTGACTGGGACTCCCAAGTCAGACTTGGGCCTCAAGCGGGCCCCAATCCTTGGGCCCGGAATCTCTCAGATCTGTATGAGTCAGCGGCTCAAGCTTCCCCATCTGTCTCCCTTTCCTCTGACCCCTTTCCTGACTGCCATTTACTCTCAGTCAACACCAGTCATTGGATTCACAGTTGAGTCTTTGCCTTTGTCTCCCCCAGTGGTTCCGTTTTCTGGTCTATCCGAGACCACTCTGGAAAGTTCAGCTCTAAATCTGAGCACTCAGTCAGAACCACTCCTGGAGTCACCTGACTCCTTGGGTCAATCCGGACCCACTCTCCAGGGCCTGATGACTCCTGGGGATGCCTGGGATGACTCAGTGTCTCTCCTCTCAACCTTAGGCCCTCCACTCTCGGGTCGAAATGGGGACGCTCATCTCAACAGATTGTGGAGCTGGGAACATTGGCTTGGATTCACCCTTCTCATTTTCCTCAGGCTCACACCAATATCCGTCACCTTGTTAACCAGTGTTGGCAGCCAGAAAATGGTGCACTTGACTTCAGAGTGCTCACATACCTCAACAACTTCCTCTGACAGTCAGGCAAGTGGTCAGGAACTCCCTATGCTCAGGCTTTCTAGACCCTTAGGAGAAAACACTCTCTCTGCGAACAGCTCACTACCCACCAAATTATTTTTACCCAAGAAAAATCACCTTCCTCTCAACCTTCTGCACCCCCTCTAATTCCTTCTCCTTATTCCTTGTGTGAAAAATGCTCATAATAAAACACTGGGACACAGGATTTTAGCAGTAACTGAGGCAGTTGTTTATTGACAGATCTGCATCTTTGGGTGCAGCCAAAAGACGATTTGAAGATGCGTGCCAAAAAGATGGAGCTGGCTGTTTTTATCCTAAAATGAGTAAAGCACCCCACTTCTCCTTTTCCATTTTTCCATGCTGAATACTCTGGAGTTATAATCTAATGCAATTAACTAAATTAACTAAGGGTGATCTGGTTATAGGTTTATCTCCAGCTCTTCTTTGAAATTTCCCTCTTATTTGTTGGGCTGTCTAGCTACACTTTCCCATTTCCCAGAGTCTAGTGATGAATGTCTCCCCCCTTGGATTTCAGATATCCTTTGTTCTCACAAGCATTTGTGCTAAGCTGTGGAATGCCCCTTTTCTGATTTGTAAATATGCTAATATTGTTAACTGGCTCAGAGATCCTCTAATTACATTTGCCCTTCACTGCTAATTATTTTCTACTGGATTGGGAGTCACCAGTTTCCTTGCACCTTACACTTGGACACCTTCAATCCCACTGACCACCCACCTCCCTATGGGTGACCCTGCGCCAGAAGCCTCCTCATCCCCTTCAGAGCCCCAGTCACCTGACCCCTCACAGTGCCCAGTCCTCCAAGACCCCTGACCTTCTTCTCCCCATACCCGATCCCGCGGGCCGATCCCTACCTTTTCTTCCCCAGCTTCCTCCCTCTCTGATCAGCCTCACCCTTCTGGTCTCTATCCCCTCCATGAGGTCTCTAGTAGAGATGGTGTCATGCAAGTACACGTCCCCTTCAATTTGGGTGATCTTTCCCAAATTGGGCAGCATCTCGGTTCTTTCTCTGAGGACTCCACTTGTTTCATCAAAGAGTTCAGATATATAACCCAGACCTATAGCCTTACTTACCAGGATGTCACCACCATCCTTATTTCTACCACAACCCCCGAAGAGAAAAATCATATCTGGGTGGCTGCCACGGCTTATGCTGATGAGTTACATGCTGACAGACCCACTGATACTCACTATCTTGTTAGGTCGGTAAAAGTCCCTGCCACCCCCTTCATTGGGACTACCAGATTAATTCCCCTGACCTTCGCAAAATGTCCCACTTCCTTGCATATCTCCTTGCCAGGATGTGCAAATCTGGCTTTAAGACTGTCCACTATGACAAAACCCTCGAAGTCACCCAGGGTCTCAGTGAAAATCCAGCAGCCTTCTAAACAAGGCTCACAGAATCCATCCAAAAATACACCAATTTAGACTCCACTTCACTTGAGAGATACCTCTTTTTACACACCCACTTCAGTAGTCAGTCGGCCCCAGACATTCAAAAAAATCTCCAAAAGTTAGAGGTGGGCCCCGAGACCCCCAAAATGAACTTATTCAAGTCATCTTCCAAGTATTTGACAAGCAGTAAAATAAACAAGAACAAAAAGAAAAGGTGAGGGAAAAGGAGCAGTGGTATCTTTTGCTGGTTAATGCCCTGGGGAACTCCTCCAAGGGACAAAGTGAGCCTAAGGGCAAAGCCTCCATCATCAGGCAGCCTCCGGGCCCCTGTTTCCAGTATGGACAGGAGGGACATTGGACAAAGCTCTGTCCACACCCCCGCTTACCTCCTCCAGATCCCTGCCCTCTCTGTCAAAAGACAGGTCACTGGAAGGTTGACTGTCCAACAGCCTCTAACTGGGGGGACTAGACTCCGTCCCCCTGCAGTGGATCTGGACATGGACCTCTCAGTCCCAGACCTCCTCGGAATTTCCACTGCCTGACGGGGCCTGGGTTCAGGAGCCCCACCTCTAACCAACACGGCTGCAAAACCCAGGGTAAACATATTGGTGGCAGGTAAGCTTGTCTCCTTTATCCTTAACACGGAAGCCACATATTCTGTCCTGCCAGAATTTTTGGGGCTCCTAATTCCCTCTGCCATATTGGTTGTAGGACTAGTTGGCAAGGCGACACAATCCCTAAGTATCCCTTCCCTAACCTGTCTCACTGGGCATCAGGCATTCACCAACTCCTTTCTAGAACTGCCCCACTGCCCAACCCCACTTCTCAGACACGATATTTTAACCAAACTGCACGCATCTATATCTCTTGGTTGTTTTGACTCCATGCCCTCACCAGATAATCCCACCCCTCTCGTTCTTCTTCTAATTTTAGGGCAGTCCCTTCATACTATCCCAGACACTCCCTTGCCATCCTGGCTAACAGCAGTCAATCCCGATGTTTGGGACACAAACAATCCTTCTGTTGCCTCTCACCATGCTCCGGTCTCTGTAACCCTAAAAGATGCCTCCCATATCCCCAATAAACCTCAATACACATTAACCCCCTCGGCCTTAAATGACTGCCTGCTTGGAGCAGGTCTGCTTTGACCTGCCGCCTCTCCCACCAATTCCCCCATCCTAGCAGTAAAAAAAAAACAAAAAATAACAGGTCTCATCATCTGGTCCAAGATGTCTGTGCAATCAATGAGGCCACCATCTCTATCAACCCCACCATCCCTAACCCTTATTCCCTCTTGTTGTGCATCCCACCTCAAACCTCCCACTTCACCATCCTGGACCTCAAAGATGCCTTCTTCACTATCCCACTCTCCCCAGCTTCCCAAGACCTCTTTGCCTTCACCTGAACCGACCGAATCACGAAAATAACCCAGCAATTGACATGGACAGTCCTGCCTCAAGGGTTTCAAGATAATCCCCACCTCTTCAGTCAAGCCCTGACAGCTGACTTACAGCAGTTTGACCTTTCCCCAAGCGTCCTCCTACAGCACGTGAATGACCTCCTCATCTGTAGTCCATCTGAGAACCTTTCCCATCCCCATACTGCCCAATTCTGAAAATTTCTTGCCAGTCGGGGATACTGTGTTTTGCAAAATAAAGGCCAGTTCTCTCAAACTCAGGTCACATATCCCTTAATCCCTTCAAAAAAACTTGAAATGTTACCCTCCAAGCCCTTAGAAAGACAGCAGAAATCCCTAAACAGCCTAGCAGACGTAGTTCTCCAAAACAGGAGGGACCTAGACATCCTCACAGCTGAAGCAGGGGAAACCTACGTCATGCTAAATGAAACTTGCTGTTTTTACATTAACAATACAGGCATAATAAAAGAAAATGTACAAGTACTTAAAAAACACATTGACATTATTGCCCAAACTAGGGAACGGGGTATACGGAGAATCCTGGTTCAGAACCTTCCTCTCATACGTCTCCTCTACCTTCAAAGTGATCCTACTACTTCTCATAACCCCACTGCCTCTCCTCCTATTATTCCTCACCCTTGGCCCTTGCTTCCTCAAACTTCTAGTTAACTTTATTCAAAAAATGGTCCAATCCATGACAACCTCAACCACCCATAATGTACTCTTAAGATCTTTCAGCTATCAACCCATGGCAAGAGATGATCCTGAGCCTGCAGTCAATACCCTCCCATCGCCCTAACTCCGCAGGAAGTCATTATAGAAGAGAGATTCGACGACCCCTCTCCCATCTGATCTCTGGCACACAAAACTACTCTGCCACCCCCCCAAAACTCCCCACCCCTCTCCTCCTTTTATTAAAACAAAAAGGCTAGAATGACATCCCCAGTTCCCATGCTCCCCTACCCCACTGCCTGCAGCTGGCTCCCTCCCCATTCACTAAGCTCAGAATCCCAGCCACCTGCGTCACGGCTCCCTTCCCGCTCACTAACCTCAGAGTCCTGGACTCCCTCCCCACTTGATGATTCTCCCAATAAACTTCTTTTTCCCTGCTCGCTGCATCTTAATGGTCTTCTGAGTGACTCCGTTCTTACAAAACTATGTTTCCTTCTTGAACTATTGCAATAACTTCTTAATGGCTCTCTCTGTTTTTACTCTTGTTTGTCTCTAATCTCTACCCAGAAACTGGAGTCTAAATCAGTCATGCCTATCACCACTAAAAAGCTCTCAATGAACTCCCATTCCCAAAAATTTACCATAGTTTTAAAAAAAATGGCTATACTTAGTTCCTGCCTTTAACACAGTGTGGTTTGCCAGTCTCCTGCAGCTGCTTTCAAGGGCTCTGTGGTTTTTTAGTACAAGCTGTTTTGTTGTTGTTGTTAATTTGTTTGCTTGTTTGTTTTTGGTTGGAACACTCTACCTTCAATGTTTCCCTTTCAAAGCTCTTTCTTAATTTTAAATACTCAACTTCAATCCCATGTTCTTCCTGAAATTGCTCCATTCTTCTCAGAAAAACTTAGATACTTTTTATTTGTCCTCCCAAAGCATCATTTATGCCCCTTTTAAAAAAGGTTACCTGGGTAATTACTGGTGCACTTTCCAATTTTATAAAAATAGTGGGTTTTGTGTGTACATATAAGAAGGTTTGTTTCGTGTTTTGTGTTATTTCTGGGGTCTACCATTATCCTTAGAGCAAATTAAAATTTTTCACTGACCAACTAAATAAATGAATAAATGGTGTTTTCATATGCACTGGTTCATGTTGACGGGACAAGTATTTATGCTTTTTGGTTCATTATTGTCTATAAATTTACGATCATATTGAAGAGCACTGTTAGTAACCTTTGTCAATTAATATGTTATGAGAGATTATTTATGTATTTGGAGAGTGTGGTGAAGAAGAAGACAAGAACGGAGCACAACCTGCATGATTATTACTGAATGTCAGTTACTTTATGCTTCCCAATTCACGTTTCAGAATAAACATACTGTATATGTGTGTGTGTATATAATTTGCCTCATACATATCAATTATGCACTCTCTAAACATGTTTACTTTTTATAAAATGTGGTATAATAGTGTTTTCTAATCCATAGGTTTGTCTAAACAAGTGAAATATAATAATTCACACATAATTCACAAAAACTCAAGAATAAAAAATGTGTAAGCAGTCAATAGATACTGTTATCATACTTAGAATAATGTTAAAAACGAGGCTCCAAATGATTTAATCATTTTATTTAATGATAATATAGTCAATAATAAACCATTTTGAAAAAATATTCAGGTGGGAGCTCTCTTATAGGGCCTCTAATAGCTAATGAAATTGAGCGTCAGAATTTTTTACATAAATTAGTGAACACTTAACATTGTTTAGTCTACTAAATTTATGTGGTTTCCACTCAAATATATTAATGATACCCACTGAATTCATTCACATTCCCTCTAGCTACACCGTGCAGAATAAATATAATATGCTTTTACTAAATATATACCATATTTTATCAAAGAAAACTTTCTAAAAATATGATAATGTGTTATGCATGCATTAACAAAATTACCAACCTAGATATTTACCCTGTTATCCTCTCTAGCTAAATTTTAAATTTCCAGTTATATCAAATTCTGGATTGTTCAGAAGCATAAATTCAAGCCTCAAACCTAAAGTAAAATTAGAGTAGTTATCCCACAAACACTGTCATTTAGATCTAAAATAAGATACTTAGTAACAAAAATCTATTTGGAGCAATATTTTTGTGAGAATATATAAAGCAGTCCTATGCCCTTATTTTCACCTCTAAAACTTTGGGGAAAGTCCCAGTTTCTTTTCACTCTTTTTTTTTTTTTCTTCTTTTTTTGAAGAGGTGAGTTATGGATATTTCTACTACTGATATTATTTTTATTCAGACATAGGATTTAAAATATTTATTTATATTATTACTTCTTGTCACTAAAAGACACAGGCTGTCAACACTTCTCTGACTAGCAGAACCTTACTGTGAAAGCCGTATGTGGTGTTTCTTCACTTGAACTAATAAAAAATGGGTTCTGATGCTTTTTTTGGCTCCAAGTGTTAATTGTATCCTAATAAAACCATCTAGTTAAACCGTCTGCTTTGTGATGCAGGGCCATACAGAAGGGATTTCTAAAGGAAACCTGCTAAGTTAATTGTGCTTCTAGATAATTAATTGAAATGAGAAAAACAAGAGAAAAATGATGATTCTGTAATGTTGGCTTTGCATCTCTTTTTCATATCAAAGTTTCTAAGATTACTTGCAGCAGAAAGACAATTTTCCTCCAGCTAAGTGTGTTTCATTGTACTCAACTTAGCAGCTATTGTCTTTGTATTTTACCAACTTCTCCCAACCTTCAGAAACTGGGAATGAGCATAAAAATTATTGAAACACCTTGACAAATTTACTAATTGATAATATGTCTATAAAAATGTCATTGTTTTCAAATTCAGGTTATAGTTTATTGTGTGTTTCTGTCATAACTATGTTTTATTCCGATTATAAGAGTTCCATTTCTACCTGTCTTCCAGAGATAATTTAGCTTTGTACTTATTTTTTTGGAAACAGATGATCAATGTGCTATTTTTTATTTTTATTTTTTCAATGTGCAATTTTTTAAATCAAAGTTAGTATCTCATAAGTGTCTTATGCCCTAAAGTTATAATATTTTATTATTGATTTTATTTTTTCTTTTGATATTAGTTACAACTTAAAATTACAATTTTCTCTTAAGGTTTTTAAAAATTATTTCAGTGATGATTGTGTAATGGGGTAGTTTGAAGGAGAGGTCACTGGAGAACAGGGGAGACCCTAGGTTCAGGGGGAAACCCAAAATCCTGCAAAAAGGCAGGGGAGCAGGAAGAGTGCTGAGGAGGCAGAATGAAAGTAAGTCATATTGCATAAGAAAGGCAGCTACAAAAAGCAGTCTGAGCCCCATGACTTCCAAAAGGAAGGGCTGCTGAAGGAAGCTGCTGTCTGGAGCAATCTGTAAACAAAGACAATGGGCTATGAGAAAGTGCACCACCAATGAGTGGGGAGCTTATGTATCACCTACATGAACTGTGGGACTGGACGCCCACCCAGGGTGACTGGAGGCCTCTGCCCATGCCCAGAAAGAGGGGCAAAGACAAACATGGCCTTTGGTTAAAAGCTGGACACTCCCACTAGCTTCCTGCACATATGAGATTTGGGGAGGGCTCTTTTTAAATCAAAGGTGCAAAGAAGCTTATTCTCTTGGTACAAGGCTTTGGAGTTTGGTGCAAGTTCTCTCTCTTTCTCTGATTTTTGGTGCTGAGTGCAGGCTCTTGGCCCTGGCCTTGATCCCTCCGTGGATGGGAGTGCTTCTGGGACCGGGCAGATGCTGGGCCCACCAGGGGCTCAGGTCCCACATGGTTGGAAGCCTGCTCCTGGAAGCAGGGTCACACACTGCAATGTATGCCTTGCCAGGCTCCAGCCTTGGTGACACTGTGATCCAGTGCAGCACAGCACACGGGTCCTGGATGGCTGCACCGAGACTGAGGGCAGCGCAGCCCAGACCCGGAAAGCGAGAGCTGCTGCAAAAGGTGCTACATAAAGCAATACTAGACGATACCCTGGGAAATCTGTTTTTCATTATTTTGGTTGGTCACCTTTTTTTAAAATTTTTTTTTGCAACAAACTTTGCTGTTTACTTCTAAAAAAAATCCTTTACAATATTGTATATAGTGTTATTTTTCAAAATTTCAGTATACTCTTCAGTTGTTGTAATCATGATGCATTACTTCAATTCACATGAAGCCTTGCGTTATGATCCTCAATAATGTCACTCTAAAAGGGTTATTGATGTAAAACAGCCTCAAAGCTATGAGATTTATAATATAAAATAACATTCTCAGAAGCCTAGTTTAACAAATTTCCAGATGAGATGCTTGTTGGACAGGTGTGATTTACCAAAGTTTGACTATTAGAAAAACATTTAACCCTTTTCAGACTGCTTCCACATCTACAAAACACACATGGATGTACTTTTTTTCTCTACCTATCGTTCTTCAAGAATCTCACATTTACCACACACAAATCAATCTTGAGAACTCATTTGACAATCCAGTAGTCTGTAACTCCATTAAGAGGGAAGAGTATATCTTATCTTTTTTTGTATCCCCTGTCTGGCCCACACTTGGTACTCAATTAATGTGTTAAGAAATACTGCCAGTTCACAGTTATCTAAAATAGCCTAAAATGCAGTCCAAGAAATTGCCAATTTAGAGCTACTAAATTATGCTTGGGCTTCCTTGCCTAATTTTTATAAAATAAAGTCATTTATTATAGTGTCTCTCCAAAGAATTGATTGCATTGTAGCTATTATCAATTTAGACTCAAGAAACTAATGGTACTCCAGGTTCTAATTTGAAGATAAGGAACTTGGACATAAAATAGACAAAAAATGTTTGTAAAGTAACATAGTCAATGAGCATGGATGAGGTGTTTTGTACTTTAGCTCCAAATGTTGTTGTCATTCCATTTGTAATAATATCATTCTTGGTTTCAATACTTCTAGACAATTGTGTAGATGTCAACATTAGGCAAAGTTTGGTAAAGGATATTTGGAGACACTCTGAACTACTTTGCAACTTTCCTATGAAACTAAACTTGTTTCAAAATAAAAAGTTAAAAATAATAAAAAGATAATAGTAAATGTGTAGATAACATTTTACACAATGTAAGATTACTTTTCTAAGTGCTATACTTATATATTAATTAATCAGAGGTAAGTCTCAGATTCAAAGCTTCAGATTTCAAAGTCCAACATAACTCACTTAAGACTTCACTATTGTTAAAATATAAAATTTTGCTTTTAAACCTCTGATACAATTTGTACCAAAGGAAAAAAAGAAAATAAGTGTGTGTACGTGTATTATATATATATATATATATCTGTGTGTGTGTGTGTTTATGTGTGTGTATGTGTATGTGTGTGTGTGTATATATATATATATAATGAGACATATATAATTCTCTTGCAGGATACAGCAGGAACTTCAGGAAACTGAGTAGGGGAATGCCAATATTAAATTGAAGAGGTATTTTATCCTTTTTAGCATTGTTCTCTTTGACATTTCTTTGAATATAAGCCTTTCTTCTTTACTCACCACTTTGTAAAAATAATTTATTTGTTTGTCTGTTTATTTATTTATTTATTTTTAGAGAGAGGGGAAAGGATAAAGAGAGGGAGAGAAACATCACTGTGTGGTTGCCTCTCACTCGCGCCCCCAACTAGGGATCTGATGTGCAACCTAGTTATGTGCCCTGACTAGGAATCGAACCAAAGACACTTGGCTCGAAGGCTGATGCTCAATCCATTGAGCCACAACCATTTTTTTAAATAAGAAAAACCTAATCAAAATTTAAAATGTGATTTATGGCTATTTTCTATATTGATCAAACAATTAATAGATTGATCTGGTATATCATTCATGTGAGCCTCATGCAGTTATAGAAGCATATATGCTCTCTGAGGCATGACTTAATAATGTGAAAGTATCTGTTTCTTACAGTTCTTTTTACTCTGAGGAAATCAGATTATTAAAAGGAAAGTTAATGTAATACTGAAGCTCAAGTTAGCATATAAAGGTAATGAACACTTACTTGCCTAAAGAATAGTAAGGAAGTATTTCATTTGAATGGCAAAAGCACTTGAATCAAAAATTAATTCTTCTAGCAATTTGTTGACATATGGGGCACCCAATTATGCATAGTATTTTAAAAATCTCATTTGACAAAGTAAAGTATGTAAGAAATAACTATTTCTTTTCAGTAATTTATTTTCAAATCTGACCACCCATCCATATGACTGCAACCTTAATCATTCTTGGTCTGGGTTGGTTTTGTTTTCTTTTGGGGGCCATACCAAAGATTTAGAACCCTAAGTGGCCCTACAGTGGTCCTCTCTATATTGCGGTTCACTTATCATGGCCCCATTGTATTGCAGGATTTTTAAAAATATAATATTTAATTATTTATTGTGGATTTCTCACTATATTGTGGGATTTTGTGATACTATGTACATATGTTGTTAAAGTTATGTAGGTTTAAGAATATAGAATATGTTTAAGAACATAAGTAGTGTTTATAAAAGTGTGGAAAAGGTTAATAAGGGAGTGGGAAAGGTTCATAAGGGACTGGGAACAGGTTATAAGTGTGTGGGATGGGTTTATAAAGCCTTAAAATATATATAAATACTAAAATAAATGTGAGGTTACTACTTTGTGGGTTTTCACTTATCGCGGGGTTGTCTAGAACGTAATACCCATGATAAGTGAGGGAATACTGTAAAGCAAAGAAGCCCCACACACCAGATGTGGGGATGGGGCTCCCTAGTTGCTGAGATTATCTAGTTGTTAACAAGACATCCATCCACTGTCCCTGCATCAGGAACACTCAGTGCCTTGGCGGCTTTATTATCTTGAGTGCAAAGAACCTATGAGAGTTCCCTTTGAATAATGATTGTGCAGCCATCCCTTTGCTCTGTTCCCAGGGAACTTCACTGAAGCTTTCTCAAGTTGCCCAGCAGCTAAAGACCTTTTTAATTTGTATAGCTGCAATAAATGCCTTTTTGTTTTTACAGGAAATCTTCCTCTCTTCCTGGTATGTGTTGTATGTACCAGTAAAGAGGTAGTACAAATTACAGGGTTTTGACAGGTGCTTTTGGTCTACCTTCATAGATTCTTGAGACCCTGCCATATCATTTCTGAATGAGAGAGAAAACATGGAAGCCATATTTTAAGATATTAACCCACCACATTTAGCATTTTTAAGCACTTTGAACACTATCATCCATTTGTGGGCATTTATCAAATAAATTTTTTTCTTTGAAAAAAAAAAACACTCATGGACACAGACAACAGTTTGGTGATTGCCAAGGGGGAAGGGGGGTGTGGGGAAAGTAGAAGAGGGTTACAGGGGGATAAATGGTGATAGAAGGAGACTTGGGGTGGTAAACACACAGTACAATATACAGATGAGGCAATGTAGAATTGTACACCTGAAACTTATGTAATTTTATTAACTAATGCCACCCCAATAAATTTAATTAATTTGTTTTTCTTTGAAAGAAACTGTAAATAAAGAAGAGAGCAAGTTGGCATCAGTTCAGTAGGGGTTAGCCGATTACATGGAGGCATGTATTCTTATTACTGATAAACTATATTGCATATTCAGATGTCTAAGGAAACCCAAACTGTGATATTAATAATCCATTTGTGCTCCCAGGTACATCTAAGTCAGCATCAACATTATAATGTTTGTTTGCTATGAGCTACTTCAGAGACTCTTTGGGAAGCCTCTGCTTTCTTTTTATCTCTTAGATCTGCACTTTCATATAATTCAATATGCAATAGCCAGCCCTCTTCTGTCCCTTAAGTAATGCCATGAAAAGAATGGTGTCAACTGTCCTGTTGAAATTACCTATTCTCTCCCTCAACAACATGCAACTTTATTATCCCTTTGGAAGAAAAACTACAATGTTTACAAACTCACAAACTTGAAGATTTAAAATATTCACAATAGAATGTAAGGTGTACAGATATAGTTGTTTATGTTGGAGAGGTTTACAGGACTATTTGTTCAGTAAAGTAGTTTTTGAATGAATGGTTATGTTTCTGAAGACAGGAAAAAGAAGTTTGGGTACACTTAGATTACTATCACAAAATATCTAGTTTTAAATGTAAATAGAACTTTCAAGACTTGTGACTATTTAAATTGAGCAATAGTCAACATCTTGAAGAAGTTCTGGTAGATTGTCTTTAATGAGAGAGAGAAACAGGGAGGGAAAGAGGGGAGAGAAAAAAATATTTCCTTCTCTTTAATATTCTTTCTTTTATAAAAAGTTATAGAATTCAGAGGCAAATCTTTCTTTTACTCCAATCTTCACACTATTCTTTTCACATAAGAAGTTTATATATACTAGAATAAATGAATCAGTTTTGATATATAAATTATAACAATTCCTGGTTCAATATATTTTTATTAATTATGTATTTAAATAATGTTTACTTCAAAGCATTTTTCCCTTCTCTTCCATGCTACTACAAAATAAAATCAGTTATCTTTAGGGTCTCTTCTCACAAAATAATAACTAACAACAACTGGAAAATGCTAATTTTGATAGATTGTTGACTAGTGATATGACAGAATATGGGGAAATGCCAAGGCAAATACAGTATTCCCTCACTTACCATAGGTATTATATTCTAGACACCCCCTCAATAGGTGAAAATCCATGAAGTAAGAACCTTACATTTATTTTAGTGTATATATATATATATATATATATATATATATATATATATATATTTAAGGCTTTATAAACCCTTCCCACACACTTATAAACCATTCCCAGTCCCTTATTAACCTTTCCCACTCCTTTATTAACCCTTTCAACACTTTTATAAACAATATTTATGTTCTTAAACATATTCTACATTCTTAAACCTATGTAACTTTAACAACATACGTATATAGTACTGTAAAATCCTGCGATATAGTGAAAAATATGCGATAAATAATTAAATATAATATTTTTTAAAATCCCGTGATACAGTGAGGCCATGATAAGTGAACCGCGATATAGAGAGGAACTACTATATACATGATAACAGATAAATTTTTAAAATATTGTAAAATAAAGAAAGAATTGATTGTTTGAGTTACTAGAAAGCAAAAGAAGAATCTCCTGAGAGTAAAGATGGCATGTTTGACTTTGAGAACATTTCGTGAAGGATTGCATGCTACAAAGGTTTATCTGTATTATATTAAAAAGTAATTTTGATTTAGAACAAGATAATAGATGCTCTGGAAAAGAAAAAAGTATGTGTTAATTTTCTAATTGAGTTGTGTGCTATAACGATATGTAAAAACAAAGTGAGAATAAATCATTTTAAATCAGTAACTCAATAAAGTATTGGTGGTTTTTCTACCAAAAATAAGGAAAATTTACATAGAAATTTAGTGAAGAGAATATGAAATAATATTCTAAATGTAATAATTTAGTTTCTTCATTTTCATTTTTTACCAATACCATCTGCTGTAATATAACAACTTAGAGTGCTTTATATATTCATTACTATTTAAAATATTAATTGTAAACATGTATCAATTTCTTTTTTTCTTTTTTATATTTTATTTTACTGCTCTTTCTAGCTATTTCACACATAGGCACTTCTTCAATACTTTTTAAAATATAAAAATAGCTAAGAGCAGCTATATGCAGTCACTTTATTGAAATTAACTTTACAACTCAATAATTAATATAATTACAGCAGAAAATAAAGATAAGGCAAACAGTATTTTCTTGAAGAAACAGTTTAAATATAATTTTTTAGGTTAGGATATAGAAACTTACCAAGTGTGTTATCCCCAACATAACAATGAAAAGAAGTCAGATAACCTAGATACTGGTAATTTTTTAAAAATCCATCAGGAATTGAGAAGAAACTTGAGTGAACTAAAATTCAAAAAGCTACAATCCCCTTTTAGAACAGCAATGATCTTAATCACTTTCATTCTTCTGAAGCCATGAGAGGAAAACTGCAACAGATGAAGATGAAAAGAAACTAGAATATTTAAAGGTCAATTATGATGTTTTAATATTCCAAGCAACCACAACAACTAAGATAGTCTGCAACAACTTCCCAACTCTTTCCCATGGGCTATTACTAAGTGTTCTTGCAGCAGAGGGAGAGCTGAGAGAGATACCTATCAACTGAGCCACAAAAGTGCAGGGATGGCTCAAGACTGTGGGTGGGGCTAAATAATCTAATGTTAACTGTTTGAAGTATAGGCTTTCACTGAGTCCTATGGGAAGGATTGCTTTGAGAGTGTCCCCCAAGGCAAAAGTGTACAGAACTTGAGATCTGTGTGCAGAGCAAGAAAACGAAGAAAAACTTCTCTGTGGCCATTGTTAATTATCCTGTTACATCACCTCTCAACTGCAAGCCTGGGGAAAAAGCAAGAAAGCATCTAAGGAACAGATAGTCACAGCAGGTCCAGAGAGAAGAGAGTCTCCTTACCAACCCCCAAAACTAGCAACCAGACCGACACAGAGTGAGGATTACCACAGTCCTGAAAGATTAGAGTTGGGCTTTAGAGCATAAGGTTATCTTTTGAGTCCTCCAGACTCAGAACTCAAGTCCCAATGAAGGAGCGATTCTGATCTAGTGCTAAACTTATGTGAATACAGTGGTGAAAAATTACAACTAAATAAATAACAAAGCCCAGGTGAGCTAATTACAGAATAAGACTGTTTCTCAACTAAAGTCCTGACAGAAAAGTGCACCCTTTTCTGGGTAAAATTAATTTATTTTTATCTCTGTTCTTTTATAACCAATATTCATAATACAATAAAACATTACAGTACACATGAAGAAAAAAAATGGGACTCAAAAAAACAACTTGGAAATGGGCCAAATGTACAAATACCAGAAAGGGGCTTAGAAAATAATATGATGCTATCCAGGGGGTAAAATGAACAATATTTATGCATAGATGAGAATTTTCAGCAGCAAAAAAACATATATTTTTAAAGTCCTAAATAAGAATGCTGTAAATGAAAAATATCATGTGAGAAATTGAGAATTTATTTGATTGATTAGCAGACTAGGCATAGAGGAGAAAACAAGTTGTGAACTGAGTACAACTCAATAGAAATGATCCAGATTAAAACATACCAAGGGCAGAAAACTGTGAAAATAATACAGAGTATCCCAAGATCTTTGAGATGCTATCAAACAATTGAACATATGTGAAATTGTAGTTACAAAGAGAAGAATGAGGCAGAAATCATGTTAGATACTATTCTAAAACTGATGAAACATACCAAGTCACACAGCTAAGAATTTTAGTGAACCCCCAAACATAATAAATATCAGGAAAATTATATTCACACATAGTACAGTTAAAGTGCTGAAAACCAAGCATAAAGAAATAATCTAAAGCAGATGGTGGGGTGTTGGTAAGAAACAAATTTATCACATGTGAATATACTACTAAGAATAATGGCTGCTTCTCGTGAAAAAAGTGGAGGTTAGAAGAACATATGAAATATTTTTAAGTGCTAAATAAAAAAAAGAATTAAAAAGGAACACTCTAGTTGAAATTCTATACTGTAAAATATTCTTCAAAAAAAGATTAAAGATATTGAAAGGTGGAAAAAAGCATTGAAAATCATCTCCAGTAGATTTGTTCTATAAGTAATACCTAAAGAATTTCTTACACTGAACAAAATGATCCCAGAAACAAATACAGATCTGTATTTAAAATAACAAGACTAGGCAACTTCTGGCCAAAATGGAGGCCTAGGCAGACATGCTGCATCTCCCTCCACAATTAAGGAATACAACTATCTCAAAACAAGAGACAACCAGAAGTTCCAGAAAGTCAAGCTGCATGGAAGTCCAACTAACAAAGATATAAAGAAGAAATACTCATCCAGACAGGTAGGAGGGGCAGAGCTG
This sequence comes from Furipterus horrens, assembly GCF_987537825.1. NCBI lineage: Eukaryota > Metazoa > Chordata > Mammalia > Chiroptera > Furipteridae > Furipterus > Furipterus horrens. Next base: position 88,342,095 of record NW_028327171.1, read on the forward strand.
GGGCAGAGAGGACACAGTGTGGTGGCAGCAGCAGCGGCGGCAGCAGCAGGATGATGGAAAGCACAGTTACACATTGTAAAAGGTATGGAAGGACACCTGGGGAGCATTCCCAGCTCCTGACCAGACCTCACAGATCACTATCCCAGCACCGGCAGATTGCGATCCCAGCACCAGGGAAAATCAAGCCTCATTGCTTCTGACTGTGCAAACTGGGGGGTGGGGAGACGGGGACGGGGGTTGTTGGGGTGGAGGAAAAAAATGCTGGTCTCTCAGCACAGTCTGGTTGTTTAAAGAGCCTACATGGTCCTAGAATGTCTGCAGACCCACCTACTCTGGTAATGACAGCCAGGGCAACAGCTAGAGGGGCGCCACTCCCATTCGGAAGTGAGAGAAGTGCCTGGAAAAGGGACAAGTGCTGAGCAAGCAGCATTGCTCTCTCTCTGACCCATCCCCCACATACAGCATCACAACGAGGTGAAACAGATCACCCTGTACTGACGAATACCTAAGGCTCCGCCCCTAAACCTAGCAGGTGCGACAGCACTTGCCCAAATCACAAAGGCAAAAACATAAAGATAAGGAGACAGAGAAGTACAACCCAGAAGTGGGGGCAGATCATGGTCCCAGAGGCAAAACTAAGCAATGAGCAGATAGCACATCTAATGGATGAAGAGATAGATAAGTTAACAGAAGCACAGTTTAAGGCATTGGTGCTTAGAATGCTCACAACTCTAACAACAAAGATTAAACAGGATGGGGAAAGAACGAAAGCTATCCTGGCTGAAATGAAGGAAAACCCATATGAAACAAGTGGTGAAGGACAGGAAACCAGGGTTCAAATCAACAAATTGGAACATAATGAAGAAACAAACACTCAACCAGTAGAGAAGGAGGAAATGAAAATTTTAAAAAATGAGGAGAGCCTTAGAAACCTCTGGGACAGCTATAAACGTGCCAACATTAGAATCATAGGGTCTCCAGAAAGTGAAGAGGGAGATCAAGAAATTGAAAAATTATGTGAAAAAATAATGAAGGAAAACTTCACTAATTTGGGGAAGGAAATGGACATACGGGTCCAGGAAGCACAGAGAGTCCCAAACAAACTAGAACCAGGGAAGATCACACCAAGACACATCATAATCAAAATGCCAAAGGTTAAGAATACAGAGAGAATTTTAAAAGCAGCAAGAGAGAGGAGGAGTATTACTTACAAAGAGGTGACTATAAGACTGTTAGCTGATTTCTCAAAAGAAACTTTGCAGGCAAGAAGGGACTGGCAGAAAATATTCAAAGTGATGAAAACGAAGGTCCTACAACCAAGATTACTCTATCCAGCAAAGATATTATTCAGAATAGAAGGGCAGATAAAGTGTTTTCCAGACAAAGTAAAGCTGAAGAAGTTCATCATCACCAAGCCATTATTATATGCAATGTTAAAGGGACTTATTTAAGAAAAAGGATATCAAAACTATGGACATTAAAATGAAAACAGATCAAAGATGGCGGAGGAGTAAGTGGAAACTACACTAACCTCCTCCCAGGACCAGTCTGGATTTGCAACTTAACTTTGGAGAAATCATCTGAAATAACCAACTGAACACTAGCTAGAGAGAAGTCTTATAACCATGGAGAAACAGAAAAGGCCGCTACATCACAACGTGACCGGTAGGGATTGTGGAGATGTGGAAGGGCTGGCTGGGCCCACATGGATGGTAGCTGAAGGGACTGAGAAACAGTTCAGCGGCCAGGGATTCCCCCTGAGAAGGGCAGGGTCTAAACCCCGAGCTGAGCTTCCCAGCCCACAGCAACAGAGTGGAGAGTAAAATAGTATCCAGCTGTGAAAAGCGAAAAGCCACAAGGTTTGTTGCTAGCTAGAGAGAAATAGCTGGAGAAAAAAGAGCTCTTAAGTGGATCACATATGAAAATATTTTGCCCCCACTTACCCTGGGCTCAAGCAGAGGGAAGGCAGAGAGGACTGGAGATGATTGGGGAGAGTTTGGTGCGGTGGCTTTGAGGGGAGAGCTGGGGAAGCGGCCGGCCGGGTCCCAGTGCTGACTCATCCCCACACTGCAGGCAGAACATTCCAACAGGCTGCCTAGACCCAGACTGGTACAGGATCTGACGCCACCAGGGGCAGATCCAGGAAGTGCAGATCATTCTAAGAAGCACCAACAAACAATAGGAGTCAAAAAAATGGGGAGACAGAGAAACAATCACCCATCGAAAGGAAAGGTAGAATTCCCAGAAAGAGTGCTAAATGAAAAGAGGGGAGCTAACTCTCAGATATGGAATTCAAAACATGGACTATGGAGAAGCTGAATGAGCTCAGCGGAAACTATAGAGAACTCCAGAAAAACCACAAGGAACTTACTGAGAATTACACCAGCATGAAAAAGGACATGGAAGCTGTCAATAGGAGCCAGGAGGAAATGAAGAATACGATCTCTGAATTGAAGAACACAGTAGAAGGAATTAAAAGCAGGCTAGAGGAAGCAGAAGATTGGATCAGCGAGCTGGAGGACAAGTACACAAAAACTCCCAGACAGTGCAACAAAATGAAAAAAGACTGAACAAGATTGAAGAGGTTCTAAGACAGCTGCAGGATAGCATGAAGCATAATAATATCCATATCATAGGAATTCCAGAAGGAGAAGAAGGGGAGCAAGGGATAAAAAACCTCTCTGAAAAACTAATGACAGAAAACTTCCCTAACATGACTAGAGGAAGAGTCACGCAAGTCCAGGAAGCACAGAGGGTACCAATGAAGATGAACCCCAACAGGCCCACCTCAAGACATATCATAATTAAAATGGCAACATTCAAAGACAAAGAGAGAATCCTAAAAGCAGCAAGAGAGAAACAACTAATAACATACAAGGGAGCTCCAATAAGGCTATCATCAGATTTCTCAGCAGAAACACTACAAGCCAGAAGGGAATGGCAAAAAATATTCCAAGCAATGAAAAACAAAAGCCTACAACCTAGAATACTATACCCAGCAAAGCTCTCATTCAAAATGAAGGGTGAAATAAGGAGCTTCCAAGACAAAAGAAGGCTAAAAGAATACATCTCCACCAAACCAGCATTGCAAGAGATGCTAAAGGGTCTGCTTTAAGAAGATGAAGAAACAGAGAGACAGAGAAGAACACGAGTACAAAGGGGGAAAATGACAATGAATAAGTACTTATCGGTAATAACCTTAAATGTAAATGGATTAAATGCTCCAATCAAAAGACATAGGTTAGCTGAGTGGGTTAGAAAGAATGACCCACATATATATTGTCTACAAGAGACCCACCTTAGAACAAAAGATCTACACAGACTGAAAGTGAAGGGATGGAAAAAGTATTTCAAGCAAATAGACATGAAAAAAAAAAGCTGGTGTAGCAATACTTATATCAGACAAAATAGATTTCACAGCAAAGAACATTAAAAGAGACAAAGAAGGACATTTCATAATACTTAAGGAAAAAATCCATCAAGAAAATATAACCCTTATAAATATATATGCACCCAACTTAGGAGCACCCAAATATGTAAGGAAAATTTTGAAAGACTCCAAGAAAGATATAGACAGCAACACACTCATAGTAGTGGACTTTAACATTCCATTGTCAACAATGGACAGATCTTTGAAGCAAAGAAACACCAAAGGTATTGAGGCACTGAACAACACTCTAGATCAAATGGACTTAATCAATATATATAGAACTTTTCACACCAAAGAAGCAAAATATACATTCTTCTCAAGTGCACATGGAACATTTTCAAAGATAGAACACATGGTAGGACACAAAACAAGCCTCAACAAATTCAAGAAAATTGAAATTATATTAAGCATCTTCTCAGATCACAATGGCTTAAAATTGGAAATCAACCTCAAGGAAAAAACTCAAAAACATTCAAACTCATGGAGAATGAAAAACATGCTATTAAATAATGAATGGGTTAACAATGACATCAAGGAAATAATCAAAAAGTTTCTGGAAGCTAATGATAATAAACACACAACAACCCATGGGATACAGCGAAAGCAGTCCTGAGAGGAAACTTCATAGCAATACAGGCCTACCTAAAAAAGCTAGAAGAATCTCTAATAAAAAAATTTAACCCTAAATGTACAAGAACTAGAGGAAGAACAGCAAGCAATGCCTAGATCAAGTAGAAGGAAGGAAATCATCGATCAGAGCACAATTAAATGGCATAGAAACTAAACTAACAATTCAAAAGATCAACATAAGTAGGAGTTGGTTCTTTGAAAAGATTAACAAAATTGAAAAGCCTTTAACCAGGCTCATCAAGAAAAAAAGAGAGAGAACCCACATAAATAAAATCAGAAACGAAAGAGGAGAAATCACAACCGATACCACAGAAATACAAAGAATTGTAAGAAATTTTTATGAACAACTGTATGGCAAGAAATTTGACAACCTAGATGAAATGGACAAATTCCTGGCAACATATAGTCTTCCAAAACTGAATCAAGATGAAGCAGAAAACCTGAATAGACCAGTTACTATTAGAAAAATTGAAGTAGTAATCAAAAACCTCCAGGCACACAAATGCCCTGGACCGGATGGCTTCTCAGGTGAATTCTACAAAACATTTAGGAAAGAATTAACTCCTGTCCTCCTCAGACTATTCCAAACGATCCAAGAAGAGGGAAGACTCCCAAACTCGTTCTATGAATGCAGTTTTACCCTAATTCCAAAACCAGGTCAAGACAAAACAAAGAAAGAAAACTACAGGCTAATATTGTTAAAGAACATAGATGCTAAAAATCCTCAATAAAATATTGGCAAACAGGATCCAGCAACACATTAGAAAGATCATACACCACGATCAAGTGGGATTCATCCCAGGGATGCAAGGATGGTTTAATATTTGCAAATCAATAAATGTAATACACCACATAAACAAAATGAAAGACAAAAACCACATGATCATATCAATAGATGCAGAAAAAGCATTTGATAAAGTACAACACCCATTTATAATAAAAACTCTCAGCAAAATAGGAATAGAGGCATACCTCAACATAATAAAGGCCATATACGAGAAACCTGAAGCCAACTTCATACTCAATGGGCAAAAACTGAGAGCATTCCCCCTGATGTCAGGAACAAGACAAGGATATCCACTCTTTCCACTCCTATTCAACATAGTCTTGAAATTTCTAGCCACAGCAATCAGACAAGAAAGAGAAATAAAAGGCATCCAAATTGGAAAAGAGGAAGTAAAACTGTCATTATTTGCAGATGACAAGATAGTGTACATAGAAAACCCTATAGACTCCACAAAAAAACTACTCAAACTAATAAGTGAATTTGGTAAAATAGCAGGATACAAAGTCAATAGTCAGAAATCAAAGGCATTTCTGTACACCAAAAATATAATCTCAGAGATAGAAACTAAAAGAAAAATCCCATTTACCATAGCAACAAGAAAAATAAAGTACCTAGGAATAACTTAACCAAGGAGGTAAAAGACTTGTACTCAGAAAATTACATAACACTGAAAAAAGAAATTAAGGAAGATACAAATAAATGGAAGCATATACCATGTTCATGGATGGGAAGAATCAACATCATTAAAATGTCCATACTATCCAATGCAATTTACAGGTTCAATGCAATTCCTATTAAAATACCAATGACATATTTTACAGACCTAGAAAAAATACTTAAAAAATTTATATGGAACCAAAAATGAGCCCGAATAGCCACAGCAATTTTGAGGAAGAAGAACTCAGTAGGAGGAATCACTATACCTGATATCAAACTATACTACAAGGCTACTGTAATCAAAACAAGTCTGGTACTGGCATAAGAACAGACATATAGATCAATGGAACAGAATAGACAGCCCAGAAATAAACCCAGGTCTATATGGTCAACTAATATTTGGCAAAGGGGGAAGGAACATCATATGGAGTGAAAAGAGCCTCTTCAACAAATGGTGTTGTGAGACCTGGACAGGGACATACAAAGAAATGAAACTAGACCACCAACTTACACCATACACCAGAATAAACTCAAAATGGATCAAAGACTTAAATGTAAGCCGTGACACCATAAGAGTCCTAGAGGAAAAAATAGGCAGGAAAATTTCAGATATTCCACATAGCAATATTTTCACTGATATATCTCCTAAGGCAAGGAAAATAAAGGAAAGAATAAACAAATGGGACTACATCAAACTTAAAAGTTTCTGCTCAGCTAAAGTAAACATCAGCAAGATGAAAAGGAAACCAACTATATGGGAAAATATATGTGCCAACAATATCTCAGATAAGGGATTGATCTCCAAAATATATAAAGAACTCATATGACTCAACATCAAGGAGACAGACAACCCAATTAAAAAATGTGCAAAAGAGTTGAACAAACACTTCCCCAAAGAGGACATACAGAAGGTCCATAGACATATGAAAGAATGCTCAACATCACTAGCCATCAGAGAGATGCAAATAAAAACCACAATGAGATACCACCTCACACCAGCCAGAATGGCCATCATCAAAAAATTAACAAACAACTTGTGCTGGAGAGGATGCGAAGAAATCGGAACCCTGGTTTATTGCTGGTGGGAATGCAGACTGGTGCAGCCACTATGGAAAACATTTTGGAATTTCCTCAAAAAACTAAAAATGGAACTGCCTTTTGAACCAGCAATTCCACTGCTGGAATTATACCTGAAGAATCTTGAAACACCAATTCAAAAGAACCTATGCACCCCTATGTTCATAGCAGCACTATTTACAATAGCCAAGTGCTGGAAACAACCTAAGTGCCCGTCTGTAGATGAGTGGATCAAAAAACTGTGGTACATTTACACAATGGAGTACTATGTAGCAGAAAGAAAGAAGGAACTTCTACCATTTCAACAAGATGGATGGAACTAGAGAGAATTATGCTTAGCGAAATAAGCCAGGCAATGGAAGAAAAATACTTTATGCTGTCACCTATTACAGGAAACTAATGAACAACACAAATGAGCAAAATTGAACCAGAGAGCATAAGCCCGTGATCTCATTACCTGAGTGATTGTCTGTACGCATAAGTCTCACTTCATCCTGTCTGCAGCACTGCCTCCTGAGACTCAACCGTTTGGCTGAACTAAGTGGCTGGAATACAACAAGGATGCCAGCCTGTTAAACCAAGCACACCGTTATCCGGGGACAGCCAACTGACCTGCAGTCTGCACTATCCTTCCCCATGTGGGAAGGCCAGCCTCCACTCCACACCCCCACTCTTATTCGGTATTTCTGGACCCAAGGGTAGGTAGGATGATGACCATGTCCAGCTTGAAGCAGCTATAAGAACTTGAGACCTTCGCCCATTGTCCTTTAAAGATTATAAAGGGTCTTAATATCTAAGAGGGAGGGATTGTTATTTTTTATTGTTAAAATAATTAATTAATCATTTATTTATTTAAAAAAAAAGAACAAGAATATATGAAAGGGTGAAGTGGAAGAGCTTGTATGTATGACCCATGGGCATGGACTTTGGGAGAGATTGCTGGGGGAGGGAGGTTGCTGGGTGGAGGGGATCAAAGGGAAAAAAAATTGGGACAACTGTAGCAGCATAATCAATAAAACATACAAAAATAAAAAATAAAAACAAATAAAAATGACATGACTAGAAAGAGTAGCTTGATCAATATTAAAATCTTTTACAATTTTATTACATATTTTAGTAGTTTTCTATTGTTGTTGTTAACAAACTGCCACAGACATAGTGGCTTAAAAGAACATAAATAGATCACATATAATACTATCTATATCATACATCCAACACTGTCTTACTGGGCTATAATTAAGGTGTTCTCAGTGCTGAAAACTCTAAGGGGAGAATCCATTTCCTTGTCTTTTTCAGCCTCTAGAGGTCACATGCATTCTTGGGTTCATGGCCCTCTGTCTCCATATTCAGATCTAGCAAGAGTAGGTTAAGTTTTCATTAGATAACATTACTCTTACCTCCTCTTCTGTCTACTTCTTCCACTTTGAAGGACCTTGGTCATTTCATTGGGCGCATCTAGAAAGTTCAAGTCAGGTGTTTAGATACCTTAATTCTCCTTTGCAGGTTACCTAACAAATTATTATTTCCTGGGGTTTAGCACATGATATATTTAGGGCTGTTTTTCTCTGTATTTATACTATATGATGTTAATTACATATTATTTTATTTTAATTATTATTGACTATTTAAAATAAAGTCTGTCACATTTTTTCCATATGATGGCTCTAGTAGCGCTTAAGTAGTTGTCTTTAACTTCATCTGAAACAATTTTGTTACATTGTATTGTGACATCAGTCATATCAGCATGCATTAAAAAAATTATCATGTGTAGCCATTTTTTAAAATTTATTTGTTTTTCTATTAAAGGTGTCCCACTTTTTCCTCCATTGCCCCCCCCAACCCAGCCCATCCCTTCTCCCACTGTCAATACCTACCTCATTGTCCATGTCCATGGGTCATTTATACTAGTTCCTTGACTAGACCCTTCCCCTACTTATCCTCCTTCTCTCCCTCTCCCCTCCCCTCTGGTAATTGTTATTCTGTTCCTTGTTTACATGCTTTTTGTTCAATTTTGCACATTTGATGGTGTTGTTTATTGATTTCTTGTATTAGGTGATATCATATGGTATTTGTTTTTAGTTGCTTGGCTTATTTCACTAAGCATAATTCTCTCTAGTTCCATCCATGTTGTCGCAAATGGTAGGTAGGAGTTCCTTCTTTCTTTCTGCTACATAGTATTCCATTGTGTAAATGTACCACAGCTTTTTGATCTACTGATCCACTGATGGGCACTAGGCTGTTTCCAGCACTTGGCTATTGTAAACAGTGCTGCTATGAACATAGGGCTGCATAGGTTCTTTTGAATTGGTGTTTCAAGATTCTTCAGGGATAATTTTAGCAGTGGAACTGCTGGGTCAAAAGGCAGTTTCACTTTTAGGTCTTTAAGGACATTCCATACTGTTTTCCACAGTGGCTTCACCAGTCAGCACTCCCACCAACAGTTCACTAGGGTTCCCTTTTCTCAGCAACCTCGCCAGCACTTGTTCGTTGTATCATGTGTAACCATTTTAATATTAAGGATGGAAGAAAATACTCAACATTTTTGGAGTATTATGTTTTATTATTTCAAGAAAGATAAAAATGCAGTTGAAACACAGAAACAGATATGTGCAGTGCATGGAGAAGATATTGTGACTCATCAAACATCTCAAAAGTGGTTTGTGAAGTTTCTTGGTACTGTTGACATTTTGGCCAAATAATTCTTTGCTGTGGGGCTGTCTTATGCATTGGAAGATGTTTAGCAGCACCCCTGGCCTCTACCCACTAAAAGTCAATAGCGAGAGATAGCCAACATACTCAAAATCCCCACATCAAAATGTTATTGGTGAAAACTAAAAATGTATCTTTTATTTTATGGAAAAAACATAACAGACTTTTTGTCCAAATGAATAATACAGATCTTCTGGGAAAATAGTCTTTAAAAAATATATGTTTATTGATTTGAGAGAGCAAAGCATCGATCAGTTACCTCCTGTACACACCTGACCTGGGATAGAACTTATAACCTTTTCTTTCTTTGTTTAAGCCACACTGTCAGAGTGGGAAGATTATCTTTCTAAAAGAAAGAAAGAATTACTTTCTGTACTAAGCTACCAATCTTTTCAGTTTTTTTTTATGTCAGTATAAACTAATCTAATATAACTAAAGCCATACACAAATTAATCCAGTAAATTTTGAGTTAAGGTGATTTAATATTTACTTAAGTTTTTCAGGTCTAAATAGATTAAATAGGTGACCAGTTTAGAAAAAAATTAATGTTATACTGAAATGCACAATAAATGCAATAAAAGTATAGAAAAAAAGTAGTAATACAGAGTATCACAAAGGAAAATAAATCACCTGTAATCTCACTATCAAAATTAATCACCACATTATTCTTGTATATCCTTTATTAGGTTAGTTTATGCTGAAATAACAAATAATACATATAATCTAAAATCAAAATAAAAATTTATAAATAATATATCATATAAAGTTATTCTGAATTGATTATAATCTTATGAAATTTCTCTTTTCTGTAAGGTGCTCCATCAGTTGAACATTTTGTAAAATTTATTTAAAATAACTTTATATCTTCCATTGTTTGGAACACACCTTATCCAGGCTTTGACTTCAGGCATCTCTTAAGCACCAAGTAGTCCTACAGAGGTTTTGGCATAAGCTTCATTACTAAACCAACATTATTGTACCTTGAAACCTGTCTATCTGAATTGGAACATACCTGTGTCTACACATCAACACTATCAGATCTCTACTTACCCATTAATTTTGTCAACACTAAATATTATTTTGTTGCTAATTTAAAAGTTGCTTTTATTTTATTTGCATTCTTTTAAACTCAATGTGATTTTTGAATAATAGTTTAAATTTAGTCAAAATAATCAGAATTTGAGGAGAAAAGAAAAACATTTCTCTCAGTTTATGTCTAATTTACTAATAAATTGAAATATGTCAAGCAAACGTCAAAAGTCTGATAAATCACAGGTCATGTGTGTTTCACCCTTAAAATATGCACAACACTGCTTGTTAGCAAAAAATCAATTTTAAAACTACTCTTTGTCTTAAGAATTCTGTGTTATCTAATCCTCATAACTATAAACTAGCAGCAAACTTCTACAAGTTTTCATACATGTCACTGAGCACTCATTTGTTCTCCAAAGAATGAATAATTTAAGGTCATTATGACCCGCTTTGAATATAAAATAAAGATTTCTTCTTTTAAAAGAAAATATTTTTAAAAGGTTGAGTAGAAAGATAGTTGAAAATATCTAGTTAGCTAAAATTAAATTCCACTTACAAAGATCATGCAAAATATTCTCTGTTTTTGTATCTTCACAATGTTAGTTGATGAGAAAAAGTTACTTTTCCATTCTCTTTAAACTTTGGTTCAGCATTTCCTATTTCCTCAATTGGTAAACAATCATCACTCATTTGGTTTACAGCTGTTTGGAAATAAGGTTCTTTATATTAACTATAATTTTTAATAATACTATTACTTATAAAACATACCTCAACATTTACTGTTATATCTTCAGGAGCAAATCTTTGTCTCATAATTTTCACACTTTGATTATTGTCCCTTTTTTCCCTGTCTTACTCTCTTAAAATTTTGTTTCTAATCTGCACAGAGAGGCACTCCTTGTCTGTTTCATGAGATGGGTTACTGAACAGAAGCAAAGTGGATAATTCCAAGCTCAGGCACTCTCGTCGGCAGCCGTCCGTCTCGAGAGACGATGGTGTAGCTTCTTAAGAGTCTATCTGCACCGCCGAGAATGGCTGTGCAGTCTGACTCGGGAGTGACACGGTATCTGTCTCCTCCCATGTTGAATCGACATCTTGCGATGACGCTGGAGTGTCCTCTCCAGTGAAGCTGAAGCTACAGAGCCTGGGCAGGGTGATATGGACGGTCTGCTGTTGCCCATGCAGCAAACCCCCCCTCTCTTCGCAGCTGAAGGATCCAAGGGAAAGACGGAGTCAATACAGCTTGGCTTCAGGTGCGCCGCAGGAGTTGCCGGTGTTGACTACAACGTCAAACCGCCTTAGGGACTCCGGCTCCGGATTTTCTGTCGGGGTTTACTCCCTTAGCCTTTCCCCTGAAGAGGTATGCCACAAGGCAGCGGAGGTTTTTTGGAGTCAGAGTTTTCCTTCTCTGATGTGCCCTGACTGGAAGATCGAACCAGCGACACTTAGCTCGCAGGCCGATGCTCAATCCACTGAGCCAAACCAGCCAGGGCCTATATATATATAACTCAGAAGCAGTCTTACTTCCAAAAAATGAGTCCTTTTTCTGACACACAAGTTTTTGTCTCAACCTATACATAATACCAAACAGCTCAGGTGTAGTCATTCCATCTTTTCTAAGCCATTTATTGCCTCTAATGACCAGCAGACAGCTTTGGAGAAACAGCATATACACTTCTGTTTTACTGTAGTGCTTCTCTCCATTCTCGTCATCAATATATTTCCAAATCAAAGAAGGTCATTCTTCTTGTTATACACCTTGAAAATACGATTTTGTGGCAGACCAACATTTTAACATCTTTTCTATAGCTGGGAGCAATGACACCCATCTTGTAGGCACATGTCTAAAGAGGTTATCTCCTTCCATTTCTCTAAAGTCCAAAAACTCATTAAGTGCTTCTTCACATTTTGAGGAAACTGAAAAGTGACCAAAAGCTTTCATTATGAAAGTCTCAATAACATATTTAAGCAAGTCACAACTTTTTAGCAGTGTTGTATACAAGATGTGCAGGACTTTGAATAGGTAATATCTTCTCTTCTCATTATCTTTGTTAAGAAGGTTATCAACTGAATGGAATTCATCAAATTTTCATTTGCACTTTCTACTCCTGAGAAAAGGGGCATTAGTTCCTCATATTTTACTGAGTCTTATACGTGGTTTCCTCAGAAAAAAACAGGGATATAGTTTTGTTGTATATAGTGGATTCATTTGCTTTTTTTTTAATTTTATTTTTATTGTTTTTCTATTACAATTGTTCCACTTTTTCCCTCTTTGCTACCCCCCAACCAACCGACCCCTTCTCCCAAAGTTGATCCCGACCCCATTGTCCATGTCTATGGGTCATTTATATTAGTCCCTTTACTAAACCCTTCCCCTACTTACCTCCTTCCATCCTGCCCCCTCCCCCCTGATTACTGTTACTCTGTTCCTTATTCAATTTTGTTCATTTGTTTGTGTTGTTCATAAGTCTCCTGTATTAGATGATATATGGTATTTTTCTTTCCTTGCCTGGCTTATTTTACTAAGCATAATTCTCTCTAGTTCCATCCATGTTGTCACAAATGGTAGTTCCTTCTTTCTTTCTGCTGTATAGTATTCCATTGTGTAAATGTACCACAGTTTTTTTTATCTTAACGCTGATTTTAGTATCTTGCTTTTGTCTGTTTATTTCCTTAGTCTTCTGCTTGCCTACATTCTGCACTTTTATTCTCTGCCTCTAGATTGGGTCTTTACATTCTGATTTCAAAACTTTTCTCCTCAATCACTTGTTGGCCCAGGCAGCAAATATTCTGTCCTGAAGCAATTTAAAACAAACACTCTCCTATCCTATAATTTATTAGTTGTTGTTCAACAGAGAAGGCATTGTGAAATACAGAATAATGTTTGTCCCACTAATGTTCAATTATTTAAAAATATGCTTTGAAAAAAACTGATGTCTACTCAATTTATATTCTATATATGTTAACATGTGCACTTGAGTAAGTCCTTATTTTTAGGCATTTTGCATCAGTAATCTTCCCTCTGGTCACTGTGTTGTTAGAGTAGCCTTATTTTTGAATCATGCTTATCAAACGATGCTTTTTTCATGTCTGCTTATGCTATGCCTTCCTCTCCCTTTTCATGTTTTCTATCATCTTTCTGCTGTAGCTTTTAGTGTCCTGCTGACTAATCAAAAAAATCTCTAGACGCTGGTCTTGCTGCTCATCTCAGTAAAGGAAAGAAACAAATAACAGCTGCTGAAATTGTGAACCTTCCTTCCTGGCTGTCAAATTTAGTGAAAACACATGCTTCAAGGAGTCGTTTGTAATTCAAGCAGGCACAGATGAGAAAAAGAAACCCCTTATTTGCTGAAACTAGGAAAGAAGTTTTGCTAAGTCAACTCAGCTTCCATCTTGTACTCTGAAATAAATAGCACATTCTTATTGCCTTGCAACTGCCCATCACTGCCTTTCTAACATAAAGTCATCACTTACACTGACAATGCATAAAAAGATACTCGTGAAAGTTATATGTCCTGGAAGAAAAATAATTAGAACTGATTATAATGAAATGAATTAAATGATTTAAAATGTTATGCATTCTTCTAGTGTGGGAAAGTACTTCAATTTCTGCATGCATGGGCAAGAACCAGAATATCTGAGCCACTGGAAAAAGTACTGAACCAGCTATTGAAAGATGACAGATCTTGTTAAACAATCTTCCATAAGTCATTTACACATCTGACCCTTATGTTTCCTCAACAGTGAAATGAGGGGCTTTGAATTTGATTAATTATCTTACATAACCAAGTTTCCATGATCCAATGAATTGAATGCCACTTTTAATATTCTGTTAGCAAAATGTTGCCAAAATAATAGTCATCCTAATAGGCCAAAAACTTGATAATATGTATCAATAGAAACTGTTATTCAGTTTACCACACTGTTGCCTATGTCCAGATTTTTCAGTAGCAGAATTTTAACATAAAGCCTATTATGTTTGTAATCAATCTTGTGACTAATACAGTCTGTAACCTATTAATACAAGGAAAAACAAGCAAAAATTAAAGACATCCACTCCATGATTGGTTGTTTATAGATAGGAACAAGAATTGTAAATGTATTTGTGCCCATTATACAATTAGAAAATTATTAAAAAGCTATATGGAACATTAGCATTTGGGAAAGAGGGAGAACACAAAGAAATGATTATGAGTTCTTTGGCTTTTCAGGAGAAAGAAAAGTGCTGAGAAATAAAGAAATCTGAGACTTAATGAACCCTGGGAGGAAACCAGTTGAGGTGGCAGTGAGGAATGAATGGGGAGAGAAATTAAAATCGAGAGGTTAAATGGGAAAAGAATGGGGTTATCTCTGAACCATACACACTACTGAAAGGTTTTCTTAATTTATACACATTTGTTGAACACTGAGGAAATTTAGTCACCTCTGGACTACCCCTTATCACCATGCCACTAAAAGGCCCATGAAGAAATAAGATCGATATGGATAGTTATAATCAAAGACATTTAGTAAATTGTATTGCCAGAAATGGAAGCTTCATGCTTCATGTTTCCATGAAGATATGCCCTAATTTTCTGTGTGTGTTGAGGGGGGTGGTGGTGGAGCAGGCTTCTTTACATTCTAGACTTTTGAGTTAATATCCTAGAAATCCTAGCCCCATAGTGGTCTGATGCAATTAGATGGGGTCTTAGATTTACTTTCTTCTAAAAAAAAATTATCTTCCATTCCACTGCCCATAAAAAACTAATAAAACTTGATAAGAATCAGGGAGGACAACAGGATGAATAAATTTAAGTGGACTGTTACTCCTTAAAGAGAAACAATTTCCTACTCAATTTCATTTGTCTATTAATGCTTTACATATTGATTATGTTTATTGCCTGACCCTCACTATGAAGACAGAGATTATTATCTGTTTTGTTCAAGGCTTTTCTTAGTATTACCTACTGTCACCATTTATATTAAGCCAACAAAACAGCTGCTCCTTTGCTTAAGCTGCCAAGGATACTTTCTAAATTACCAAGAGATTCAATGAAAGATAGAGTCCAAACCAACCAATGAACCAACCAAGCAAACAAAAACAAAATAAAATTGTTATAGTAATAATATACTTTTCCCAAAAGTATCACATTTGTATATTTGCTTCAAAAGCCTGTGATAGTAATACATAGCTATATGAAAACTGCACTCAGGATTCTAATAACAAACAAATACCATCCCTTTATAATTAATAGTTTTCAAATATTTTTACTATAGTGCTTTTTTAATTTAGAATTAACCCAATTCCCTAAAATTAAAGAGAAAGGCCCAACCTTGCTACAATTAGACTTTTGCCTATAAAACCCCATTGAAAATGCTACTGTGGAGATCACTGATAAAGACCAATTAACTAAATCTACCAGTCAGTTCTCAGTTCTCATATTTTATACCCCAACTGCAATATTTGGCACAACTGATCACTCTCTACTTCTAGAAACTCACTTTTCACTTGGATTTCAGGGTAGTACAGCTACTTAGTTCTACTCTTACCTTAACCTTATCAATATTCCTTCCTGTCTTGTTTGCTGGTTGTTACCTTCCTCTCCAACCTCTTAACACTGAAGTGTCCCAGGGCTCAGTCCTAGGATCTTTTGTTTATTTATACTCTCTCCTTTGTTGATATTATTTAAAGCTTATAATGCCCAAATTTATATCTCAATTCCAGATCACTATTCTGAACTCCAGACTGTGTATTCAACTCCAACTCAATATCACCATTGGGTGTTCAATACACATCTCGAGTTTAATCCCAAGTTTAATATCCCAAAACTAAACTCCTGATCTTAATTTTCAAACTTCCTCTACCTGTAGTCTTTCACATCTCCTTTAAAATCAATTCCATTCTTCTTGCTGATCAGGCCAAAAACCCTAAAAGCCATCTTTGATTCATCTATTTTTTTACATATCACATCCAATCTGTCAAGAAATCCTGTGGTATTCACATTCAGAATATATTCATATACTGATTCCTTGTCAGCATCCCACTGCTATCACTTTGGACCAAACTATATTGTCTCTTCCTTAGATTATCACAATAATCTCTTCAATGTTCTCTCTGTTTCTGTCTTTACCCCATCTGGAATCTATTCTCAACATAGCAATCAAAGCAATCTTTTCAAAACATTTATCATATTATGCTCTCCTCTTCTTAGAATCTCTCAATGTTTTCTTATCTCACTCAAAATAAATGTCAAAGTCTTTTCAATGGCCTATAAGGTGCTACAGTATTTGCTCTCCTTGTATTTCTCTGAAGGCCTCACTCTACTTATATTCTTAAGCTCTCTCCCTGAAATCCTGTTTTATACATCTGCATGACTGACTCCTTCATCTATTTATTTATTTTTAATCCTCACCTGAGAACATCAGTTGCCTCTTGCACGCATTCTGACTGGGGCTGAACCACAACCCAGGCATTTGCTCTGACCTGGAATGGCACCCATTACCTTTCAGTTTACAGGATGACACTCCAACCAACTGAGCCATACTGGCTAGGGCTACTAGATTTATTTTAAAATTTTGCTTACATTCTTAATGAGGACAACCTTGACCAACTTACTTAAACTTGCAGTCTCTCTGATACATCCTTGATTTATTCTTCTCCAAAGACCCAGATGAAATCACCTTCTAACAAGCATAAATGCTTTACAAATTCTGTTTATTGTCTGACACTGACTAGGGGGATGAGGATAATTAGCTGCTTCTTTTAAATGTTACAATTCCTAACACAAAGTAGGTACTCAAAAATATTTAGAGAATAAATGAATAAACAAATTAAGCCAGTGAAGAGCCTGCAGGGGGTCTTATCAAATATTTGATACAGCAATATTGACTTGAGCAAGAGGCACATAGATCAACTCCAGCAGTGGTGGCTCATGGAAATCCCATCTTGTCCCAGCTAATTCAAAAAGTAGTATGATTAGTAAAATTATTCTTTGCTAACCACTTACTCTGTTTCTTTGTTTGCAGTCTGCTTTCTATCATGCACACATTCATTTCATTATTCATTTTCTTGCTTGTACAAATTTTGATTAACAAGCATTTCCCCTGAATTTCAATCTATCATAGACTCCTACTCCACTGTTTTGTTTTGTTTTTGTTTGTTTGTTTTTCGTTCAGTTCCCTAACTTACATGATTTTGTCTAGCCTGCCTCAGGTTCTGCTTGGTATTTCATTCCTTACTTTTTATCTATTTCTGATAGCTTTCATCCCCTCACTCACCCAAAAAGACATACCTCAA
The DNA here is from genome assembly GCF_987537825.1 of Furipterus horrens. Classification (NCBI taxonomy): domain Eukaryota; kingdom Metazoa; phylum Chordata; class Mammalia; order Chiroptera; family Furipteridae; genus Furipterus; species Furipterus horrens. Next base: position 88,359,693 of record NW_028327171.1, read on the forward strand.
CTTTCTACACCTCTATTTAGAATATCTACACATTAAACCTATATAATCTACCAAGAAAGTCAGTTTTAGGACTGAAGTACAAAAAAGGCTATAAATGTAAACACTAACCTTTACATTCATATCTACAATATGGGTTGGATGATGGTATCACCATTTTCCAGATGAACAAACTGTGATCCAGTTTTTAATTACTTTTCTAATCTCGGTTAGCTGATATATGGTGTAGCCAGGCTTCAAAGCGAGATATGTATGGCTTCAAAATTGCTGCTCATTGTACAGTGTTACACTGCTTTTTAAATCAGAGCTTTTCTCATTATATAAAAATTTTTTCCTCAAGTTTTGGGAATATATTGTTTGTTGTTTCTTCAGCCTTATGCACTTAAAAATCACTTATTCCTCACATTTCACTTAAAAATCTATTTTATATGTAGTACATATATTATGCACACTGAAATTGTACCCAAAATGAGAAAACATCCAACTCTCTACCAATAGAAATAGGTGAATCTTTGCTAGTGTTAGATATAGTCACTCTTCCATAAATATCTGTTTAGCTTTTTTATTTTTATTTTTCAATTAAGGTTATTAACCAGCTTGATCTAACTTTAGATCATTCCCAAATGAGAAGACATTTACCTCCTTCCTTTGTCAGGGAAAAAAAAGCCTTTAAGTTAGGATCTTTATACTGTTCTTACAGAAAGTAGATACTCTCTGAATGGGGACCAAAGCTATAGCTTTCTTTTCATCTAAAATGAAGGAAGAAGGCTCTCTGGATGCCTTTTATTCTTATCTGTTAAACAAGTAAATGAGTATAATCAACTGTGACTTTGAATTTCTGCAATGATTAATTGCTTACTCCTTAGAGCTTCTGATTCTGTAAGAATATAAAATGGGGAAGGGATCTTTTACACATATTGCCCACTCTACTGCCATATGATGACTTCAAACTTAAAATTATTTGCTTGTTTTAAAGCTAATTAAACCTAAAATTTTATCATTTCTTGAAAATTTTTGCAATTTCTCCAATGTGGGTAATTGCTCCTTGTGGTTTAGGGAATTGTAGCCCCGGCTTGAGCATGACTGCTGCCAGCATCCTGGCCGTACTCGTCTTTAAGTCTCAACATAAGCCTGTGCGGGAGATATAACCGAAAGCCACTCAGAGGTTTTCCATGGGAATTGGCTTTAAAGAATGCTTATTATGCTTTAGAACTTGCTCTGATTATCTTTTAATATAACATAAACAATCTCTAGCAAGAAATGTATGAAACCTTGTACCTACTGCCAGTGTGGCATCAAGATGTTTGATAGACCATGACACAAACTGGTCACTCTGCCCTCTGTACTAGTACATGTAATCTGTTACTGTCAACTGTAATCCTAATGCCTCCAAACTATTGATGATTCATGAATCTTGACCTTGTATCTCTCATGTGTATCCTCCTCAATAAAAGGCATGAGGGAAGAAGGCCTAGTTGCTGTTCTCCACTAGAGAGGGCACTCACGTTCCTTCCCCCAGTCATAATGAAATGTCCTGGATAAAAGTTTGTTCATTGGACATAATAAAGTGTCCTGGGTAAGAGTTTGTTCTGCCATGGTCACAAAGACTCTGCTGGACAGAGTAGCTTCCAACCAACCCTAGGTTGTGTGAGGCACATCTGCCTTAATCCAAAGGTTTCTTCTTAAGCTAAACCTCATCTGGAGCTTTTAATTTTCAAATTAGAAATTATATTATCCTGATTGTCTACATGACTCCTTAACTAATATGCTGATTTTTAATAAATAATAAATACATTTTGTTGTCTAACTATGTGCTTAATTACTACTTGACTCTCAAGGGAAACTAAAAATATATGTCAGCTATTTATAAAGAAAAGCAAGAGTCAAGGACCAAGAGACTGCAGTAGTTAGAAATCCATCAATTTAAAACAGTTAAAGGTTATTGTTAAATATTATTAAAAGTAACAAAATTTAATAAATTTAAATCTATTAAAGAGGCAGCATTAGTGATATGAGGGAAATTAATATTAGAAATGCAAAAACCAAAAATTAGTGTGTAATGTAAGAACGATGTCACTCAGAGAACCATGAAGACCCAGTGAGTGGAAGAAAAGAAGTTCGAGGGAATTAGCAAGTGGAGAGGAAGTCGTGCCACAAATGGCCCAACTCCAGGGCCCTAGGGCAGGAGGGGGCTGTTTTATAAAGAGAAGAAAAAAGAAATTATTGAATTCAGTTGTTATCTCGCAGTTGTGAGTCTAGGGCTGATCAAGGCCAAATGGAGTTCAGGTTGATGTACCCCACTATCATGGGAAACTCCCAGACAGCTGCAGGCAGGCGGGGGAGAGGGAGGATGGTGTGGGAACTGAGGCTGTCATGTACAAACATAAACATACCTTAATTTCATTGTTTAAATCAAACATATCATATAAAAGTGGTGTTTGAGGAAGGTGAATTAATAATACGATCCAGAGGAATAATAAAGTTTGCTGAATCAGAAGGTATTGTTGAAGAATGAGAATTGCAAGGTTGGAGCCACAGTATTGAGAAAGTGATTTAATTTTAAGGAAAAAATATATAGGATATGAAAATAAACTTGGTGAGAAATATAAAGAACAAGATGCTCATTTATACTTTCTTTAAATCTCTCGATGAAAAAAGATATTTCCTTTAAAATTTTAATTCAATATTTTACATTAAAAAAAAGAATAAATATGAGTCAGAGAACCTGAAATAAACTTTTGCTGAAGAGATCCAATGGGTCCAAACTTGGGAGAGAAGTCCATGAACTTGGGCTAAGTACAAGAATCAGATAGAACTTAGAGTCAGCATAGATACAAGATATACCTAAAAAGTGGTACCCAAAAGCAAAAGCAGACCACAGAGTGAAATGCACAATAAAATAGGTGCATCAATCAAAAGAAATTAAAATTTCAGATGCATATCACTTTTTCTAAAACTTGATTATAGTTATGGTTGTCATTTTAAGGCACTCTGCACCTAAAGATGATGATCTTAGCATACACATCAGTAAGTTAGAGAATGAAAAGAAAAATAAAATAAAGTGGAAAGAATAAAATAATTAATCAAAAAAGAGAAGTAAAATATAAATTAAACATAATAGAGAAAATTTAAAAAGCCAAAATTTGTGGTATTTTTTTTTTGTCTGATCAAGGAAAAAAGAAACAAGATACTAAAATCAGGAATTAAAAAATAACATTTCTATAAACCTTATAAACATTACAGAGATAAAACATGGATATTAAAATAATTTAATAAATGTTAAAAATTAGATGAAATAAAATGTTCTGGAAAAGCACAACAGAAAGTTAAAATCTGAATAATTATATATATGTATTAAAATATATTTGCTAAAAATGTTTCAATGGTTAATGCTTAAAAAATTACAAAAGAATTGTCAGCAATTTTACATATAATATTTTAGGGATAGAAAAGGAACACTCTATTTCCCAGCACATTCTATCAAGCCAGCAGGTTATTTATACCAATAGTTGACAAGTTATAACAAGAAAAGAATATTACTGTTTGTGAGATGAAGAAAATATCTAAATATTTTATCAAATTAAATCCATCAAGATAAAAAAGGGTAACACATTTCAAATGAGGTGTGTCTATTTTAAGAATGCCAATTTAGCTTAATAGAAAAAAATAGTCTATGTAATTCACCATATAAAGTTTTTTTTAAAAAACAAATATTAAGCATTTAAGAAAATTAAGGCAGAATTGTAAATTATTCTCACACTTCTACAATCTTTTTCTCTAGTATGTGGACTGAACTATGAATATGATGTGATATGTTTCCCATGATTTTGCTACTTTACATGGCAAAAGGGAGTTTGTTGATGTCATCAATGTCATGATCAATTGACCCTAACATAGAGAAATTAACCAGGTGGCCTTACTAAATCAAATGAACCTTCAAAATCTGGACTTAAAGATCAAAGACTGGGAAAGTCAGAGATTCAAAGTACAATATTTTGACATACTAGCTGGATGCTGGCTTAAAGATGAAGGAGCTATGTGGCCAGGATTGCAAGCAGCCTCCAGGTCTGAGAATTGCCGCGAGCTGACAGCCAGCAAGGACCCAGCTCTGACAACCACTGGAATGAGCTTCTGAGCCTCAGGATGAGAACTCTGCCTGACACCTTGATTGCAACCTGTGATAATCTGAACAGAAAGCCACTGCTGACCTACAGAACTGAGAGCTAATAAATGGAAAGCTATTTTATAAGCTAAATTTGTGTTAATTTGTTATGCAGCAAGAGAAAACTAATACAAACACCCAGAAACAGGTGACATGGTACCTACAAAAAATTCTACTGGAAATGAATTGGAGATGATGGGACTATGGCTTTTCAGCTTTGTACTGGTGTCCTAGACAGTGGGATGGGCACAAAGAGCAATTGTGATGTATAAGAAATGGAAATAAAAGAGTAAAATGTCACCTTGGCAGATGATATACTGTGCATATAGTATATTCAAAGCAATTTACAGAGAAATGATTAGGATTAATAAGTGAATTTAAGTAGAAGGTCAATACCTACAACTATATGCAAGCAATGAATTAGAAAATAAAAATTTTAATATAAAAGCATTTTTAAGAGCATAAAAACATTAAAAACACCTAGGGAAAAATATATATCTTTTTCCAGATAATTTAAATAAGATAAGTAAAAACAGGATATAACGTGTTCCAAGGATCACTGAAAGGCTTGTATTTTTCAGATATTCCCTAAAGTGAACTCTATATTTATTTCAGTCATAATAAAAACTAAATAGGTTACATTTTTAGTGGAAATTGATGAGTTGAATAATACACACACAGACAGGGAGAAAAATATCTAAGAAAGTGTTGAAAAGAAACAAAGTGGGGAAATTTGCACAAGACAGAAAGACATTTAAACTGACTGTATTAAGACAGACTGATATTAGCACAATGACAGATGAATACACCTATGTAAGAAACAGTCTCTAGAAGTAAACTCAGACATACACCAATTTTTAATTTATGAATAAGCTGGTACTGACAAGCAAAGCAGTAAGTAAATAAAAACTCTTATCGTTAAAAGGTGTTGGTTTACTGGATATCCATAGAGGAAAAGAAAATGTAATGTCTTACACCACTCACAAAAAGAAAGCAAGTATAGCTCTGACTGGTATGACTCACTTAGTTGGACATCGTCCTGAAAGGTGAAAGGTCACTGTGCAGAGGGGGTCACAGAGGCAACCGATAGATGTTTATCTCTCATATTGATGTTCCTCTCCCTCTCTTTCTCCCCACCTTCTCCTCTCTCTAAAAGCAAATTTTAAAACATCTTTAAAAAAAAAAAACAAGTATAAATGGACCTTAAATCAGTAGTGGGTTGAATTGTACATGCTCAAAGTTAAAATGTTGAAATCCTAACACCCAGTACCTACAAATTTTATCTTGTTTAGAAATAAAGTCATTGCAGATGTAATTAGTTAAGATGAGATCATTCTGGAGTAGAGTAGGCTCCTAATCCACTATGACTGCTATCCTTATAAGATTAAATTAAGACAAAGGCATACATGCACAGGGAAAAAGACATACACACTACATGAAGATGAAATTCTCTACATGCCAAGCAATGCCAAATATTGTCAGAAAAGTGTCAGAAAACCACCAGAGGTTATGGGAAACGTGTGGGACAGATAATTCCTGAGTCTTCAGGAGGAGCTAAGCCTGCCAACATCTCCATTTCAGACTTCAAGACAATACATTTGAGACAACTTTGAGACAATATATTTCTGTGTTTAAGTCATCCAATTTGTGATGCTCTGTTATAGTAACTCTGACAAACTCATATAAAAATCTAAATATAAAACACAGACTAATAAAGTTCCTAAAAGGTGATGTAGAAGAAATATTGAATTTTGCTTTGGGGAAAGAATTATTTAAAAGGACATGGATGTCACTAACCACAAAGAAAAGACTAAGTTAACATTGATATTGACCTTTCAAGCACAGTTAAGAGTAAAAAGTCAAGTTACAGCAAGAAAGAAGATACTTATAATACACAGAAATAAAAATAAATATGTAAAGATTTCCTAAAAATCAGTTACACATGAATAGACACAACAAAAAATAAAGAAAATTAAACTAAACTAAAAAAGACTTGAATTAGTACTTTAAATAAAAGAATTTCCAAATGACCAAAAAATGTTTTTTAAAGTATTCTATGTCCTTAATTCATTGTGGAAATTTTAAAAAGTCAAAACATAATGAGAGAGCAATACACGTGGACCAAAATGATTGAAATGAAAGCAGTAAAAATGTCATGATTTTAGTCAATATTTGTAGCAATTGCATTTCTCACACACTGCTAGTGGGAGTTTAATTCCATTGAAACATTATCTACTAATTGTACTTAAATATACCTTATAATCCAATCACTCCACCCCTAAAAATTCATCCATGAGTGCTCTAAGAAAATATGTACAGCTACACTATTCATAACATCCCAAACCTGGAAAAAACTTAAATTCCACCAGTAACAGCATAAATACACTAGTACATATTAATATAAAAGTGCTATGTAACAATAAGTATTAACAACTACATTTAACAATATGTGTAATCTCAGACCATAATTTTGAGCAAAGGAAGGTAGACAAAAAATAAACATGCTAAATGATCTCATTTGTATCTATTTTTAGAAAAAGATAAAACTAATATGTACAGAAGTAATTCAAGAGAGCATACTGTTCGAGATAGGCCATAGAAGATATTGGGCATTGATAATGTTCTTTTCTTGATGAAATTGTCATTACACTGATGTATACATTTTGGAAAATTTATTAACTATTTTACAGTCAATGTGTGAAATCTTCTGTATCTCTAACATCCTTTAATTTAAAAGCTTACTTAAAAAAAATAATAATAAGTTTGTTTTTAATAATAGTGACAATAATTAAATCAGATAACTGTAATTATAACTAAAGAATTAGTAATATTTATTAAAATATATACTTTAAAATAACGATATTGTTGTGATTTTTAACTATGATATTATGAATTTGAAAAAATTTATTTCTGCCAAAAGTTTTATTCTCATTGGTTACAAAATTGATTTAAACAAGTACAGAAGAATTAAGTTCTGCATTCTGATAAAGCATTCTAATTATTGTTTATATTCAACAACAAAGTGTTAGCTCTAATTATTGTGGTGAGTAACCAAGTTAGTTTTTAATTTGAACTCAACAAAACTAAACTAACATTAAGAGCACACAATGCAATGTACAGATAGTGTATTATAGAAATGTATACTTGAAACCTATATAATCTTATTAACCAATGTCACCCCAATACATTAAATATATTAGTAAATTAATTAAAATAAAGAAAATAGCATTAAGAGGACTAATTTAACTACGGACTGACTTTTATTTATTTTTATTTTAATATGCTTTATCGATTATGCTGTTACAGATGTCCCAATTTCTTTTCCCTTTGTTCCCCTCCACTCACTGACCCCCTCCCTCCAGTTGCCCCCCCCTTAGTCCATGCCCATTGGTTGTACATATAGTTCTTTTCAACATCTTCCTGTCTACTCCTCTCCCTTCTGCTATGTTTCTTAATTCTAGTACCATCCCCCTTCTTTTCCCCCTTCCCCCTCCCTGCTGACCTCCCCCCACAATGTTCCCAACCTATAATTATTTTCCCACTCTCATTGCCTAGTTTGCCTCTGTTTTGGTTCTCTAGCTTCTGTTGTTGGTTGTTGTGATATAGTTTTCATTTTAATGTTCATAGTTTTGATCCTCTTTTTCTTAAACAAGTCCCTTTAACATTTTATATAACAGTGGTTTGGATCTGATGAACTCCTTCAGTTTTACTTTGTCTTGGAAGCACTTTCTCTGTCTTTCTATTCTGAATGACAGCTTCACTGGATAGAGTAATTATGGTTGTAGATTTTTGCTTCTCATTACTTTGAATATTTCTTGTCAGTCCCTTCTTGCCTGCAGAGTTTCTTTTGAGAAACCAGCTGATAGTCTTATTGGGACCCCTTTGTACATAATTCTCTTCTTCTCTGTTGCTGCTTTTATGATTCTTTATCATTAATTTTTGACATTTTGATTATAATATGTCTTGATGTGGTTCTCCCTGGGTCCAGTTGTTTTGGAACTCTCTGTGCTTCCTGGACCTGTAAGTCTATTTCCTTCTCCAAGTTAGGGAAGTTCTGCTTCATTATTTTTTTACATACTTTTTCAATTTCTAGTTCTTCCTCACCTTCTGGCAACCCTATGATTTGGATGTTGGCCCATTTGTAGCTATCCCATGGGTTTATGAGACTCTCCTTATTTTCCTCACTTTTTGTTTACTCTTTCTGCACTGGTTGACTATTTGTTCCTTCCCTATGTTCCAATTTGTTGATTTGAGCCCTGGTTTTCTTTCCCTAACACTAGTTTCATATGTGTTTTTGTTCATTTCAGCAGGACTAGCCTTCATTTCTTCCCAGTCTTGTTTAAGATCTGCTGTTAGGTCTGTAAGCATTTTTATAACCAACACTCTGAACTGTGCCTCAGAAAGATTTCCTATCTGCTGCTTCCTTAGATTAGATATTGGCTGTCTGGTCAGCTGAGTGATTGGTATCTCTATCATGATCTGTGCCATCCTGACAGCTTTGTGTTTACCTTTCCTTTCTGGGCAGGACTGTCACACCTACTATGCTATAGGGGGCAAAGCCCTGTGCACTCATCACAACCGGGCTACCCTTCTCACCATGCTGTGGCATTTTCTGTGGGGGTGAGGGTCCAAGATGGATTCCTGCTGTGCACTCTCAGCTGAGAGACTGGAAGCCTCCCCCTCTGTTCCCACTCACTCTGGGCCTCACAGTCCAAGGCAATGAGGGTCTGCCTTCCCCAACATTGGAACTGCAAGCTGACAGGTCTGGGCATTTCTTGCCTCCCCTTAAATATGGGTGTTTGTGCTTATCATAGTCCCACCACCATCGTCACAGCTGCCACCACCAGCACAGCTTGACCTCTCTGCCCTGGCTTCACCCTTCCTACTCATCCAGACACGCACCACTTCTTTATAACTTCATATGTTGGACTTCCATTTATTTTCTGGAACTTATGGTTATTTCTGGTTTTGTGGTAGTTTTAATCCTTCTTAGTTGTGGAGGGAGATGGAGTATGTCATTTTAGGCCTCCATCTTGGCTGGAAGTCCAGGGCTGACGTTTAAAATATCTCAGCCAAAATCTTCATCCTGCCCAGGCAAAATTTAGTATTTCTTTATCGAAGTGTCATAATTGGCCCTTGAGTGATACACAGCTGGCTTAAAAGTGTCAGAGGAAACACTAGTGAAGTGATTTTGTATATATATATATATATATATATACATATATATAAATAATCTTTACGTATAAATATATACATGTGATATACATGTGGTACTTATATACATATATTGTTTGTATGTATAATGTATAATTTTGTTAATGTGTATATATATAGTGTGCATGTGTGTGTGTGTGTGTGTGTATAAAACCTGAAATGCAATATTAATTATAAGCTTCAATGAAATCCTGGTAAATTATTAAAATTCAAAAATATTTTAAAAGATGATGCACTGTCTTCAAAGAGTGTGGGAAATTGTTGTGCTGCCTACAACACATTCACACTAATCAAAAAGAAAAAAAACTCTAGCATAGCTATTAATATCAAGTAAAATAGATTTTAGAGCAAAAATTCATCATGGTTAGAAAAGGCCATTTTATAATGATAAAGGGATAAATTCACCAAGAGAATAAAAATTGTAACTGAGCACATAATATGAAGCAAAAATAATAGAATTTCAGGGAGAAATGGACAAATCTGTAATCATAGTTTATTGTAACACCTCTTTTGCAATGATTGGTAGACCTGCTAAGCAAAAGTAAGAGAAGAGACAACTTACTTATACCACACTGTTATGGGCTACATTATGCCACCACCACTCATGGTTTATATGTTGAAGTTTGAACACCTAGTAGCTCAGAATGTAATTGTATTTGGAGATAAAGTCCTTAGGGATGTAATTAAGTTAAAATGAGTTCATTAAGGTGAAGCATATCCAATATGATTGGTGTCTTGGAAAGAAGCGATTAGGATACAGACATGCACAGTGGAATAACCATGTGAAGAAACGGAGAGGAGAAGATGGCAATCTGCAAGCCAAGGAGAGAAGCCTCAGAATAAATCAACCCTGTTGACATCTTTTTCCAGAACTGTGAAAAAATATATTTCAGTTTTTAAATCCCCCAGTCTGTGCTACTTTGTTAGAGCAACTGTAGAAAACAATACACATCATCAACCAACATCAACAGTTATAGCATACTCTATAAACAACAGAATATACACTATTTTTAACCTGTACATAAAACATTTGCACAGATTAACCATATTCAGTGTCATAAAATAAGTCTTGATATATAAAAATAATTCAAATTATACAAAGTATATTCCCTAACCACAGTGAAATCAAATTTGAAATTAGTAACAGGAAAGAATATTTGTAAAATGCCCAAAATAATTTGAAAATAAATGCAATTCTAAATAATTCATGAGCAAAGAAGAAATCAACAGGAAATTAGAAAATATTTTGAACTAAATGAAAATATAAACAAGCTATATCAAAATTTAGGGTGCACGGATAAAACAGCATTTAGAGGGAAATTTATACCATGAAATGGCTATCTTTAAAAAGAAGAAATGTAACAGATCAATGACTCAAGACCCACTTTAAGAAACTAGAAAAAGAAGAGTGAAAACCAATAATAGAGAAAAAAAAATCAATAGAATTTTTATATTCACTTAGTTTTACTTGTAGATTTTTATTTTTGTTATATTGGCTTCCTATTATGTTCCAAAATGCACTATATAGAAACATGTTGTTTATTATATTTGTAATGGCTAGTATTTCAAATCCTGCATTTTTAGAGTATTTTAAAGGGCTTTCCTGACTATTCTTAATTTTTTTTTTTATGTGAACTTCAAATCAAACATAATGAACATTCTTTTTGGATCACTACAATTGATATTTTACTTTAAGAACAGATATCTTTATGAGGTTCAGTGCTCAGATCTACTCAATAGTATTCCTTTCCATTTTGCAAAATCACTTGGTATTTTTCTGCATTAAAAAAAAAATTCATAGAGGTCTTGAAAAATTCTCATAAAGTTTATATCCAAATATTTAATCTTTTTTACTGTTACTTTAAATAAAGTCTTATTATTTCTTGTAACTATTTGTGATATATACTAAGGGTAATAATTTCCAATGTTAATTAGCATTTTGGAATCTTTTTTAGTGTATGGTTTTATGATTTTTTTTTCATACCTTTATAACATATTTACACATAGTTTGTTTTTTCTCTTACTAGCTTCAGAACATTTCCTGAATTTGCCTGTACCTGGAAGGAAATTTGGCTCACAGAAGGTTCCCACTCATTTTGTGTTTCCTCTCTCTCTGAAATCTCTACACTTTAGCCCTGGTTGCTCCAGCTTCCTTTAATCTTTCAAACATGTTCTTTGTACTTTATTCAGTATTTACTAGTTATTTTTAGTTATCAGCTGGACTTCTCCAAGTTACTCTATTTGACTTGAAGGCAGGGTCTCCTGAAATGACCTATTAGTCCAATATTTTTTTAATTAAAAAAGAATCTTGACACATAGAATATTTTATTGCTTTCATTTTAATTTCTGATGATGTTGTCTTGTAGTCAAAAAATAGTCTTTATAATATCTTTTTTGTTTTTGTTTTGGAATTTATGGAAACTTCCTTTTTAACCAGGTATATTAATTGTTTGAAAATGCACAGATTTGTTATTGAATATAAAATGTCATATGTTTGTATTAAAATTATGTAATTCAAAATATCTATATACACATCTTACTTTACTATTTTTTCAGTGTTATATTAAAAGCATGAAGTCCAGTTTCCACATAGTTCCATAAATTGTAGCTAGAAGACCATACTGAAGAGTATGTGTTAATAATGTTATAAATGTTTAATATATTGTTTATTTACCAATGCCTAATGACCTCTTGTCTTATTATATATTTTTTATTTTAAATTCCAATTTTTCAGATATTGGAACAGCTATCCAAGCCTTCTTTTGATTCATATACAGGTATATGTGTATCGTTTTTTAAAGTAGTTTATTTTTATTGTGTTTTTTCCATGACCATTTATGACCGTTATATTTACTCATCTCTTTGTTGGCTAACTTTTACTTGTTTTCTGTTTGAATGTATCTATTAATTTTTTTGTATAAAGTCTTGTTTTGTATTTTTGCTTAGTGAGTTTAACCTATTATATTTATAATACATACTGGTATATTATGATCTATTTTTATCATTTTATTTATTTTTGTTCTGTATTTTTCCTTCTTTGTAACTTTCTATTGAATAGCTTTTTCTCTGCTGACTTAAAATATATACATTAAAATCCATACCTTGTGTTAGTTATTCTTTACTTATTATGAGCTATATAGAGATTATGTATTTTGCTCCAGCAATATCTATGGTTTATAAATATGTGGAAGCTAATTGTATCTCATATCCTTCTGGTTACGTCCTTTCTGATAGCCATAGATGTTGATAAATTATTATTGATTGCTCACTGCACAATAATCAGTCTACTCTACTCATCTCTAATGTCTCATTTCTTGCTCTTGGTCTACCCATTTTCTTGCTGGAGTGTTTCCTCTGTGAACTTTATCAAAGAAAATCTGTATGTGGGATAATCACTGAGATCTGATAATTATCTGAACTTTCACCTTTAATGATCAGTTTCTGGATATAAAATTCTAGCTTTAAGTTACTTTCTGAAATATTATAGAGACATTGTGCCTTTGTTTCCCATGTCCAACACTACTGTTTATAAGACTAATGTCAATCTGACTGTTGACTTTTATAACAGATTTAAATTTTTTAATCTTCAAGTTTTAAAAATTATTTACTGCATGTTGACATCCTTAAATTTTTGCTATGTTGAGTTTAGGTATGAGTCATTTTCTTACATATCCTGTACAGCAATTTATGTATCCTTTGAATCTAAATTATTATATATTTATTTCTAAAAAAATTATTACATTCATTTTTTTCTCAAATACCTCCCTTTTTCTGCATTTTCTTATCTTTCTTTCTGGGATCCATGTTGGTTGATGTTGACATTCCTATTTCTATTTCCCTATTTCTTAATAATTTCACAGCCTATCTTATTTTCCTTCCTATTATTAACACAATTTTTTAGTCCACTGTTTTTCATATTTTTATTGTTTATTATTCATTTTATCCAGCTATTTATTTCAACAAAAAATTGTTTTTATTATTTCCATTTTATTCTTCTTCATTATCCCTTGATTTTACTTCATGTTTCTAATGCCCTTATTTGTCTAAAAACGTTCAGTAAAACAATGTTTTATTTGATCTTGGTTTTTCATATTCTATTGTATTCATAGTTTCTTTCTTTTCCTTATTCTTCCCTCCCCTCTTCTTTTTCTAAATATATGCTTCAAGATGGGTAGAGTTACCTTATAAGATCATCATAATTGTACAGTAGTCCCTGTCTATATCGCAGTTCACTTATTGTGGCCTCACTGTATCACAGGATTTTTAAAAATATTATATTTAATTATCTATCACAGATTTTTCGCTATATCGTGGGATTTTGCAGTACTTTATATGTATGTTGTTCAAGTTACATAGGTTTAAGATTGTAGAATATGTTTAAGAACATAAATAGTGTTTATAAAAGTGTGGAGAAGGTTAATAAGGGAATGGGAAAGGTTAATAAGGGACTGGGAATGGTTTGCAAGTGTGTGGGAAGGGTTTATAAAGCCTTAAAAAAAAAAATATATATATATATATATATAAATACTAAAATAAATGTAAGTTTCCTACTTCGTGGATTTTCACCTCTAGCGGGGAGGGGGGGGTGGGTCTAGAACATAATACCTGCAATAAGTGAGGGAATACTGTATTATCAGGAGAAAATTACCTCTGTGGTATTTGCCCAGCACATGAAGTGGAGACAGTTTAGGGACTGAGAAATAGGACTAGAAGTGACTGCAGAATCATCTGGATGTTAATATCCTGAGGTCACCTTAGATTGGTACTGCTTCTATCTTGCCTGTCAGAAAAAGAACTGATAATGATCTCTCCCAGATCACTGGAAGACATTTTTTAAATTATTAGAAAGACCTTCTTTTGTCTATCACCTGTATTGGACCCTGCCTATTTACCACTCCAGGGATCTAGTCATAGCCTTCCAATTACTAAAGTGCTCATAATGACAAACCTCATTCCTTTGTGCTTCCACATGAGGGTGTGGCAAATTTTATGTTATTAAGCACAATTGTAAAATTCACCAATTTCCCTGTGAGTTTCATAGTACCTCCAGGTTTGTATTATAACTTTTCCTGAACCAGAATCTTTTGTGATTTCTTTATCATTTGATATCTATAACTTTTAAAATTAATTTCTGTACATTTGTCTCCCCATTAGACTGTGAAACCAAGAATGGTATTCAATTGTTTTATAAGTAATACTTCTAGCTCTATGCCTTGGCCCTATGTAGAAATTTAATAAATAATTACTGAATGCATTATTTATCCATGTTTATATTAAAAGAATTGCTATAAAAGTATAAATTAAGAAAATGTATCACATATGTCATTGATTTATGTGCCTTAATATCTTTTTATAACAAAAATATATTCACATGAAAAAGGCAGATAAATTCCCATACAACTTACTTGGTTCTATCTAAAAGTTTTTCATATTACTAGCATATCTTACAGAAATATCCTGAATTATTTGTAGTTATGGTTTTGATTTTCTCTTTTTTAACAGCCTAAATAGGTAAGAAATTGTGTAGACACATATCTTCAGTTAGTTTAATAGCAAATAATGACATTTAATAAGAACTTCTGGGAAACATATGTAAACTATAATAACAAATCCAAATTATAAAAATCATGTGAGTAATTTAATTAATGGGGAGGTAATAAAATTGTTTTAAGATAAACAAAAAGAATAGGGAATTTTACTATATATATTGTCTCTATGTATTAAAAAGAATGAAGAACATACAGATATATGAGCATTTTTGAAAATGTCAAGATGTATTATTAGGTTAAAAAGAAAGAAAACTCAATTCAGGAGAATATTTATGTAATAATATTGATAAGTCTATTTTTTTTCTATATCTTTTTACATGTGGGTTCATATGATATGAAAAGTCTAGGGAACACAATCCCAGACCGACTAGGGTTGTGAAAGCAAGAGTGTGAGATTATGGCTTTAAATATGTATTTTCTATATTTACCTGTTTGGTTACATAAGTGGCACTGGATACTTAAAATCACATAAAAATTTTCATGCTATATTGAATTGTAGAAAATGAAGAGGTATTAATAATTAGTGTGCTGAATTAGTGATGTTTGCCCATGCCCAGCTTGTCACCCATACTGGTTATCTGGAATATCAGACCCTTGCCAGGTAGTATATTGGAAAGGAAACAGTATTTCACAGTAACAATAAAATCACCACACGATCATTGCTTTGTGCTTAATGGAACTGGAAAAGGTTCTCATATTTTTCTGTGCCAAGGAATGGGGTCTTTTGCTATATTTAGAAATGTTTTAGAATGAGAATAGAAAGAAGGAAGAAGGTCACAGGTTGGCAGTGTTTCTTCTACTAAAAAAAGAAAAAAGCTCACAACTTAGGAACTAAAGGGAATCCTACACTTGCATCTTTCCCAGGCTCTGCTTCTTCTGGGAAATGGCTCTTTGGGAGAAACCCTAACTGGCAGCTACTCAAGTCCACAGCTCTGTAGACTAAAGAAATGGGCGAATTGCCCTAGTAGAATTGCCTGGAGAAAAGATGGCTTATAGAAGAAATTCTCCCCTCTGTCACTCAGCAAAAGCATGAGCCCTCAGGGAAATGTTCCTTATGGGACAAATGCCAAGACTGAATAACTAGAAACCTCTGCTTAAGATTCAACTGAAAGTAATGTTGCATTCAAATACGTTAGCATGTAAAAAATGGAAAAGGAGAGTTTATTGGAATGTGAAAGAAGGGAAGAAAAACACCAAGGCAGGCAGATACAGAGTGACAGACAGGATTCCTTAAGACAAGACTTATGAAAACTTTCTACAATGACTAATAGTATGCAAGGAGCTATAGGCAAGAAGAGAATTATGACAATTCTTATTTTATGTTAGTGATGGTATTTCCTGGGTTCCTGTTTTTTTCCCCTTCTTTCATGTTCCAACAAGAGATTTTTCTTTAAATTTGTTGTTCATATTTAGTCAGCTATATTTGGAAACTAACTCCACTTTGATATGATTTATTTATGTGCTAGGGCCTTGAGACACTCATTTTCATGGATTGATTCTAATTTTCTGGAAGAATCTAGAAAGAGATGATTGGAATGACAATTGAATGGTCGATATGTTTTATGCCACCTCCCCAACAGACACGAATACATCCCATCCCACTCCTTTCCGTTGCCAAGTCACGGCTCTTGGGGAAAAAAAAAAAAAAGGAGGGGGCATTTTGTTAGGAATGCATGAAATGTTTAGTGATTTGCTGATGGGAAATGCATTGGGGGTATTTTTCTAGAAAAGAATTTGAAACTCTGTTCTTCGGGAATAGCAACATACTTATTTTAGTCTTCTTTCTATTCTAATGATGACCAGTTTGCTTTTAGTTGTTATAGCTTTATTGCAAAATATCCAGCAGCAAAAGAGGCAGGGAAGAAAGATAAATGAAGTTGGAATGAATGCCTAATTGCTGATGGGAGCTAATATCATCAAGAGAATCTGCCTGGCCTCTTCACTTAAAAGATAATGGAAAGCATATATTGCATTTGAACTCTCTAGAGTCTGATGCTAGATTGTGTCCTCTGACTTCAAAGAATTAGTTCACTCCTTTTATCTGACCACACATGAAGTTTCCGAAGATGAGAAATCACTTTGTGATGGAAATGTAGTTTTTAAGGTGTTTATTGAATGAAGCATATGAAAATAAAATGCACAATTGTGGGGAAGTTAAGGGACTTATAATTTGCTGCCTGTTTTTCTTCCTAGATTCTCAAATTATTTTCCTATTCTTAATAACATTGTGGTGTTGCACCTACTTAAAGAGAACAAAGACAACCTCAGATAAATAACAAATTGACAACAGAAGCAATATATGACCCAGGAAGTGCTGGGCACCAGGCAATTGCACAAATTCAGAGTCTGCTCTTTATTATTATACTCCAGTGACTACATACAGAAATGCTTATGGTCGTGTGTGGGTTCTGCTGCAATACTGGAAAGCATTATCTTATTTATTTTTAATTGCCTTATGTAATATTATTTCAGCTTTGTGCTCTGATGGCTTCTGCTCAAATGAAATTTTCTTTTTTGGCAGAATCCCCTTATGAATTACAGGAATAGCAAGAAATGGTACACAGATAATTTATACTGATAAGAGTTTAAAGTACAGTAGTTATAATTAGCAATGAGGTGATGATGTTTAAAAAAAAATCAGGGAACCATAAGAGCATGAATTTACCACAGTACGCTGTGCCAAAATGTTGTTCCAGTAACTATAAAATGGTAGCTCTGAAACTTTGTTTCTAAGATTCAAATCACTTACAATTATGTAAACTAACTCACTGGGAAAAGACATTTGCAGGGCAGAAGGATTGTTTGTGTAAGCATCAGGGTAAGAGTCAAAAGGTCAGCAGAAAGATCTGCAAGACTGATGACCTCTTATTATGCATGGCTATTGTTTGCTAACCATCCTAAAATCTACTCCAGTCTTGAAATATAAATACCATGGAAACTGTCATGACTTCAGGATTTCTCCGCAGAAGGAGCTGAAGAGCTACAAATTGCCTGGAAAGTGGTTTTCACATAGTGATGAAAAATGTGACTTGAAAGCACATTATCTATGACATATATCAAAAATACAATGTTCATAAAAGTAGGAAATGCAAAATTAATTTCAAAATACTATATAAATTACTTTGATTGATTAGCTGATGGAACAAATCAAGAAAAAATTTTTTTAATTATAAGGTGTTTTCTCAAATGTGATGCTTAACAGAATATCTAGAATCAGAATACACAGTTTTTTCCTTCCTAATGATTAATTATTCTAGTGACGAATTTAGTAGTTACTTTTTCTCTTTTCCTTTTTCCATATTAAGTTGTAAAGTCAATTAACCTAAGGACTTTATACAATTTGTAGTTTTAAAGTCAAATATTATTGTTGTCATTATTTCCATTCTGTTTTATTTGAGATGGCTTGATTACTTCCACTGCATGAAAAAAGGTCTGTGAGTACAAATTATGTAACTCTTGACTATCAACAAAAGAGCCATTTCCGAACTGAGTATACCTAGTAAATAAAATGTTGGTTTTCCTGCTGGCCTCCGATAGCAAAGGACTAATAAGTAACAGAACTAACTGTTTTTGTTATTGTTGTTACAGTGTTGTGTTTTGTTTGTTTTTGTATTGCTGGAACCTTTAGGCTGAAAAGAACTATGGCTTGAAAGAAAGAATCTGCAAGCCACCCCTAAGAGATGGTGATAAAGAAGTCTGGGATAATGGGGAAATTGGTGAGGTCCACCTAGAAAAAGTTAAAGAAAATGGCTCTTACCAATACCACCACTTACCAGTTTAGGTCAGAAAGAAAGCAGTCCACAACTGTCAAAATTTTATAAATATATAATGTTTTAATGTTTGTTTATTTTATTATTAACCATCAGTTTCTCTAAAACTTTGTAATCAAATTCTCAAAACTAAATGGCAGTATATTTACTTTTAAAGAAAACACAACAAAGTAACTATGAGAAGAATATATATACAAACTCAGATATACTTAGTAGATAAAATAAGGAACCTTAATGCTAGTATAGGAGGAATAGCCATGGAAAAAATAGAAAGGAGTCCCTGGGGCTTATTTTTTTGGTGGCTTTAAGTATGCTGTGTGTATTGCTATTGGGCAGGACTACATGCTCTCCTATCCAACAATTACAAGGCAATTGTTATGCCTTGAAAGAAAATTCAGATAAAATTTTATTGTCTTCCTCTGAAGATTTTTGCTCCTTCTAAATGTCTTTACATTCAAGGTGATTTAAAAATATATACATTTATTGAGTTTTAGCTGCTGCACACAGCTAAATGCTCACAATCTTGTATTTCATTTTATCTCAGAAAAACATAGAAAGGTCACAATTATCATCTAGTCACAGAAAAAAATAGAAAAGTAGAACTGAGTTCTACCCAGGAGTAAACAATATGGTGGAATTTGGATTTTCACATACGGTCACTGATTCCAAAGTTCATAGTAGCCCCATTAAGTCATCCTGAACCAAAGGCAAGTATCAAGGGAAAATTATTAAATCCAAGAAGTATAAAATATAAGGGGTGAGGTTTGACATATTACCCAATGATTGATTGATTTATATATCTGTTCATTTACATATTTATTCATTCAAATATGTATTGAATTCCTATAATATATCAGACATCTAACTGAAATATAAGAAAATAAAATTCATATTTTGTATAGAAAAAATTGAAAAAAATTAATTGTGTGCTTCCTGAAAGCACAGTAACAGCTCTTTACCATGGGTCTCCATGCATAACCAATGAGAAATTAATATCCATTGGCTTTATCAATTGTAATGATGAGTACAGAATTCTAAGCAGTGCACTACATGGCCAAAAAAGAAAACATTGTTCCTACCTAAAGAGTTGGCAGGTTTATGAAAGCACTATCTAAATAAGTAAAGAAAACTTTGCAGAGAAAAAAAATTAATAATGTCCACTAGAGACCTTCTTTCTTACAATTCTTTTTTTTTTGTCTCTGATTATAAATACAGAGGCTTTAACAGAATAATTGACTTCATTTGTGAAATAGAATACAATAGGAAGAGAAGGAAAGAGTTTTAAAAATCAAGAAAATTATTTTGTCTGCTGTCTCTTTCTTCCATTGAAAACACATGTTCTTCAACAGTAGACTCTAAGAGACTACAAAATCTCTCAACGTTTGTACCTTTCAAACTTTATGAACCTGTATTTATGCAATCTCAGAGTCTTTAAAAAATCATCTGAGCTAAAACACCTACAAATTGACTATTCTATTCATGAAATGAAATATAGCTCTATTTCTTTTAAAGTTGTTTCTTCTTGACGCTTTCAGACACAAGAAGCACCTGACAAAAGTTTCTGTGGGTCTTGCAATGTGTAGTAGCAGATTATAGTACTTGACAGACTGCTGGTTACCAAGTCTGAATACCTAGCACACCCACGTTCTTGTGAATGATTATGAATCACCAAATATATTAGGTTCTCTGTGATCTCTGCGTCAAAGTCAAGGGACACCTCTGACAAGACCTGGCATTGGCATTCACCATTAATAGGTGTTAGAAGTTACTTGCAGAAATTGTGTTTGACCATTTTCAAAAAGAAATGCCCATGGTTACTATGAGGCAGTCTGAGAGTTCATGGAGCTAGTTATTTTCCTCAGACTTTAAAGAGCACCATTATTATCCCCATTTAAAAGATAAGGTAACAGATTCAGTGTGATCTGCTGATAGGGCCTCACAGGTCTGTGTAAAGCCTGGGCGTGCTAGGTGGATGGTATATATCTGAGCAGTAAGCCTGGGGACTTGCCCTTCAATTAGCCCTCAGGAACACGTTGGGACAAAGTAGCAGACAGAAAACTATTTAAGCAGCATTTCCATAACTACAGAAAGAAGCAGAGAGAATAAAAATAAAACCTGTAAGGATGTCAAAAATAATCCATCGAGAAACCTGTGTGAAACCATGAGACTGTTTTAGCAAAAGCTAGAGCCATAGTGGACAACTATACAGAGAGAAGTGTGCCTAGCGTATAGGAAGGAATGGTGAAATTGTAACCTAACCACTGTCCTCTTACAAAAAAAAAAAAAACAAAAAAACACCTGAGACATATATTATCTTTATAGGAAACCCAAGGTGGGAGGAATCAGAGTAGAACTTTAGATCTTCTTGTTCTACCTCTGTATTTTACAGATGAAGAAATTAACTTATTGGAGCCTAAGTACATAGCAAGATCAAAAAAGCAAATTAATGGCAGATGCAAAATTAATCTCAAAGTACTATATAAATTACTTTATCTGATTGATTAGCTGATGGAACAAAATGATAAAAATTATTTTTTTAAATTATAATGTGTTTACTCAAATGTGATATTTACCAGGATATCTAGAATCAGAATACACAGTCTTTTCCTTCCTAACTGAAACTAATTTTCTGAGTCCCAATTCAGTGTTCTTCCTACCACACAACCCTAACTTTCTATTATTTCACTAAACAAAGACTTCTAGAAATTTCTTCCATGTCCGAGTCTTACATATTTATTTTTAGAAATACTCCAAGGTGGTCTTTTCTTTCTTTCTCTCTCTCTCTCTCTCTCTCTCTCTCTCTCTCTCTCGACATTAGTGCTTTGGGCCTGTCTTTTTCTTTCTTAATATTTTTAAAAATAAAAAGTGGAAAAATTTTACATTGATGAGACAATATCAAACTCACATCTCTGTTTTATTCATGGCTTAGATGAAAAGAATAAAGTTCTTACAAAGTTGTTTCACAACAGGTAGTACTCGTACAAAAAAAATTCTCTCTCTGCTCACTGACTAATCAGGTAGAGGGTCTAAGAGTATATGCTTCAGGGAGGTATATGTACTTTGTGTCCTGGCACAAAAGCAGAGCATTTGGCAGCCACTTGGAATTTCAGGGGTTTTCCCAGTAAATGAAACACTACCTTTCTTGATAGAAAAAGAGGAATGGCAGGTATTTTTCTGATTTTCTCCTATTTATTTAGTACTTATCATGAGATCTGAAAGAAAAACTGAGGTGCAACAAAAATTGCTGTTGGAAATCATTTAATAAGTATGCACTGGTAGCAGAGAGACATATAAATGTTATTGAAAAAATATATTTTAAATCATCTATGTTCTTTCTGAGGGAAGAAATTTGGCAATTTAACTTAATTGATGCCCTGAGAACATAGCTGGAATGTACAATGAAAGCCAAAGACACCCCCCCCACCACCATCAAATCCACTCAGAAATGCATCTCATAAAAAGAACCTTTGAAATTAGAACTAAAAAATAATAACATATAGAGACAAGTCATGCTATATAATTAGAAAGTAGGTACAATTAGGTGTAAAAAGGTATTTTTAACTTGTGACTAGGTATTAACCCTTTGATGGGTGGTTAATAAACATTTGTTAAATAAGCTAAATGAATTCACTACACAAATGGGAATATATATAAGTAGGTGCACACATCTGTTACATGTATTGAATGCTTATTCTGTGACAGTACTGTGCTAAATGTTTTAAAAGAACTACTCCTTCTAACTTCTTGAAATCACTACTGATTGTTAAACTAATTTTGTAACAAAGAAATAGGGTTCCAAGAAAGTAAGTAACCTGCCAAACTTTGCCCAAATTGTCAGTGTTGAAACTGAAACTCAAATCCAATTCTCCTAACTCCGAACACCAAAAACCCACGACTAACCCCTTAAGATGTACAGCCTTCCTTTATTCTCATATGTAGGTAAACTGTTTTCAGTATATGCTCTTTGCTTAGAAATATTAAAAGAAAGAATTCGTGCCATTTCTGTTTTAATAGCATATGCAAAACAATTTCCTTTGCTTTTGCAATATATCTTCCAGGCATGCCACATTAAAATTCACCAGGGATAAGAGCTGAAAAGAAAAATCTGAGGAAGGGAAAGCTGTGCACAGCCAAACCAGTCTATGGTTTACCAAATACATAAAATCATGCAACTCAATATGTCTGACTATCCCATTATTAGACATATTAAAAAGATGAATAGTCCAAGTTAAGTGTCTGCTCTAGGGTATGTTGCCTCTTGTTCAATCTCAAGTCAGCATGTCTATAATATACTAAATGATTCTTAATATAGACTTTTAGAGAAGCTGAATGTAACTAACACATGAAATAGGTTTGGCATATTCAACTAATAAGCTTTAGTAAATCCCCTTTCTGCAGCAGGTGAGTAACCATTCTACAGGTGCCCTCGCGATGTCTCCACTCTCTGATGGACTTTCATCACATAGTTTTATCTTCATATTTTGCAGGGATCATTTCCCTCTTGGAATAATGTGCTCTCCTGTTATGTAAATTATAGTGAGATACTGTCTGGGTTATCTTGTGGTTCTGTCACTGTGGTCCAGATTTCAATATAATTGCTCATTTAGTGCATTATCACATGTTGACAAGTTGTAAAGTAAAAATATGAAACAAAAACCAGTGTGTTAACTCAGATACAAGTATAAGTACTAAAGGAAATACATAAATCTTCTTTGGTCTTGAGAAATCTTCTGGAAAATTGTGTTAAATTTATCCATTAAAAGAACTTCTACCCAAGACTTACTAATTTCCTTCTATGTACAAAGAGTTATACTAGACTCCAGAATTATTTTGCTCTACTGACTCATTTGTTTTCTTTTTTCCCTTAGGTATCAGAATTAAAATTAATTCATTAATAAAACACTTAAAATATATAGAAACACCTAGCAAAATAACTTTAAAATCACTTGTTGTCTCATAGCTCAAAATAATAAAAGGTATTATTTTATTTATATTCTCCAAGATAGCTTTAATGCATGACTTTATGTGTGGGCATCTGTATTTATGCCCAAATTTAGATTTGCTTTAACCTGTTATACTTAGATCATGTACGTCTCATCCATACAATAAGATCATTTTACATGTTTTTTAGTTATCGATTGCATATAAAATCACTCCAGAACTTAGAAGCAACAACCCACATTACTATCTCATGGTGTCTGTGGATCAGAAATCCAGGTATAGCGAGGTAAATTCTCCAGATCATGTGCACATACAAGACTGAGATCAAGATGTCAGCCAGGGCCACAGTCCTGTCAAGGTTCAGTAAGGATAGGATTTAATTTGAAGCTCTCTCAGTTCTTGTTGGCAGGATTCCATTCCTT
Organism: Furipterus horrens; assembly: GCF_987537825.1. Taxonomy (NCBI): domain Eukaryota; kingdom Metazoa; phylum Chordata; class Mammalia; order Chiroptera; family Furipteridae; genus Furipterus; species Furipterus horrens. Next base: position 88,383,748 of record NW_028327171.1, read on the forward strand.
ATGAGTTGTTTGCCCTTAAAGCTTAAGTTAATTGATGCTGGTTAATTGAAAAACACTTTCTGGTGCTTGCCACATGGGCCTCTTCATGGGGCAGCTCAAAACATGAAAGCTTGTTTTATCCAAGCCATATAGTAAAAAAAATCAGAGGCAGAGTGTGAGCAAGATTGAAGCAAATCTAAGAAGTCTAATGCCTTCACTTCTGCTCTATTCTGTTCACTTCAAGTAGGACACTATGTCCAGCCCTAACTAAAAAGGAAGAGTTGTCAAGGTCTTAAATACCAGCAGGTGGGGATCTTTAGAGGCCACTTTAGTGGTATGTCATAGTACAATATATATATATATATATATATATATATATATATATATATATATATATATATATATATATTCTTTTAGGCACCCATTATTTCCTTTTGTTATATTATAACAAGAAAAATTATTCACTGAAGAAGAGTAAAATTTTAAGATTCTTTAAAACATTTTTTAAAATACACTCTGAAATTCTTTTTCTAACACACAATCTCATCAGCAATATATGAGAAAAAAATCCTATTTCCTCAAACCCTCACAGATACAGTTATCATAATTTTAATCACTTTAATGTTTTGGTAAAAAATAGAGTCTCGTGTCTTAATTTTTATCCCTTTTATAACATATGAAATTGAATTTTTTAAATGTGCTTATGAACCATTTGTGTTTCTTTGCATATTTTCCTATAGGGTTAATCTTTATCAATTGATGATAGTTAACTATATATTAAAGTATTATATACTTTTCTATTTCTACTTTATGTAGAATTAATATTGATTTCAAGTTTCTTCTTTTTAAGTAAACAAAAGTATCCCTTTATATATTGATATATTTATATACATATTTTTCTCATAGAACTATAAGGCAGATAATTACTTACTAGCATTTCAATAATACTGTGTCTTGCAACAACAACAAAACAAACAAAAACACATTTAGAACTGCAAGCATTCGATGTTTTCATGGGTCCATGGAAGCCTAAAAGCTCAGAGCATATAAAGAGAATTTTGCACCAAGAAGCAGTGGAGTCAACAGGTAAGTAATTTATAAAAAGAGAGAGAAGAGTGGTTTGTACAAGTTGCATGTGATATAAAATTTTGGAAAGAGAAGAAAAGAACAGTAATATTACCCTCATTATAGTAAACTCTAAACAAGAATTATAGTAACAATTTACATTATGTAGATAAATTTTTAGTGTGAGATCTTTGTTTTGATGTAATACTGTATTAAGAATGACTGTAGTGTTCTAATGTTTTTCAGGTTAAAGAAGATTTTAAAGGAGAACATTAATTCATCTATCATATTTATTACAAATATTGACTGTTTTGCCAATGTTGAAAAACACTATTTATTCTTATAATTAAAGTTCTAAATAACCAATTTTGCTTGAATTTAATTTTATTAATGGAATGTATTAGTAACTAACCAAACTAATCAACTATTTTCCTTTAAATATTGCAAACACATGCCATTCTTCTCATTATTACCACTACTTAGGGAGTGTTTCCACTCTTTTACACATTAGTCAAGGCACAATTAAGTATTATTGTATGGATACCATTGTCCCTATTTTTAACACTTCTAGTTAGAAGAGTCTCTGAATGACAACTTTAATTTTTTCTTCAAACTTTAATTCATATTGTTAATTTCAATTTTAAATTATTTTATTACTATTTAAAATGACCCTTATTTAAGAATGAAACTTTATTTTCCAGCTAACTCAATACACTTCAGGGGCTACTAAAGTGAAGAACTGCAACCTACGCTGAAGCCAATGTGACACATTCAGGTAAAGATGGCAGATTGAGCACACGTTCATATCTTCATTCTTTGTTGAAATGAATTGTGGTATAACTACACAATGGAGTGCTAAACATCTTTCAAAGGAAGAAGGCTATTTTTATATGATGTTTTGGAATAATTTGGGGGATATATTAAGTGATGAAAGGCAAGGAAGGGAGAAATATAAATAGTACAACACATGATAGAAAGGACACAAATACATACATGTTTATTTTATTTAAAAAATAAATAAAGTAGAACAAAAATATTAGTAGAGATGATTGAGAAAACAGAATAGACAAAAGAGCTAAATTATTGATATATATCTTATTTGTAGTTTTCACTTTGGAATTACATTTTTTATATAAAATTATTAAATTTATACAGTTGAAATCAAATCAAAACAAGATGAAACAAAAAAAATGAGTAGAAAATTGTGGCATAACAATACAAATACATATATATGAGTTTATATATGATCATTATATATAAATATTGATATATAATTTATATATACGATTGAACACTCATATACATGGTTAAATCAGTATACAAGTGTATTATGTTGATAGGAACCAAGATTTTCAGTGTAATAGAAAAGGGATAGAGAGAGAAAAATATTTTTTAATTAAGTGAAAATCCAGGAATTCTAAATTTGAATTAGGAGTGTGAGTAGGAACTCAAGGTCCAGTACAGACACAGATATTTATAGATCTCCCAATCAAAACGTCTTAACGGCTGGCTTTCAACTCATTTCCAAGAATGTATTTGTATCTGTTCAATTATAAAAACATATATTTTTAAAGATTATTGATGATATAATTTGTAACAGCAAAAGTTAAAATAATAGCAATTGTTTAATAATAGAGCAGCTGTTGAAAACAACAGCAGCAGCAATACCAACTACAAAACCATGATATTTCTATGTAAGTTGTTCTAAGCAGGGGAAAAACTTTCCGCATACAGGGCATGGCAATTTTAGGAAACATTTTTCATTGTCACAACACAGGGTAAAGCATTACTCCTTGTCTCTAGTCATCACAGACTGCTACAGGAAACCCCTTAAAATAAATAATAAAATGATATAAAGTAACAACAGTGCTGAGGTAGAAACCATGGTATACATGGAATATTATGCATCCATTATAAAGAATAAAAAATTATTTCTTTGTATTCATATAATATCTATACATTATAGTAAGGAGAAAAATCAAGGTATAGAACAGTGCATATCATAATTAAGTTCAGAATTTTAGGTAGGATGTTGCATAATAATCTTTTTCTTACTATATCTACACACAGAGAGACTCAAGCACATGCTTTTATTTATAAGAAGTAACAGTGGAATGATATGATGACTACATCTGAGATGGGAGTAAGTAAACAGGGTAGAGAAGGCAGGATGGGAACAAAATCTCTCTGTACATATCATTTCACTTTCTGAGGAGCTTTGACAACCATGCAAATGCAATACTTGGTCAAAATTATTTAAATTTCAAAAAGTAAATAAAAATTAAATGTAGAATAAGATAGGCAAAATATACCATTATTAGAATAACTAAAACATGAAGTCAAGAAATCAGAGAGTTGAATTAAAAATCAGAACAATAGTATAGATAGAACAAACAATTATTGAATCAATCTATCTTTTAATAAAAGTTCTACAATTTTTTGAAAAAATGAAGTAGGAAGAAATTTTAAAAATACATTCTTTAAAAAGAATAGTTTATTTTTATTGTGCTTTACCATTACCATTTATCCCCATTATACCCTCTTCCACCTCCATCCACCCCTATCTGCTACCCCTCACAATACCACAATGTTGTTCATGTCCATGGGTTTTTCTTTTTTGCTTGATCCTCCACCCCAAAATGCTCCCCACCCCAGAGATGTGAGCCTGCTCTTATGAGTCTGTGTCTATTTTTAAAGTATTTCCCTGTACTAAAGGACTGAACCTCTAAATGGAAAAGGATTTCTGATAATCTATTATAATGAATGGAAAGAACTCACACTAAATCTCATTGCTATTCTTAACACCAATGATAAAAGTTAGAAGCAAGGGTTTGAAAGATTTATGGGGAAAATATGACCTTATAGAAAGGATTAACTATTCAAGAAGCATCAGGGCTGTTAAGAAAAATACTAGTTGTTACATGCCATTGAAGAAGCACCTCCACAATTCTAAGATTCAATCAAGAGAGGCATCTATATCCACTCAAATTGTCAATCAAGTAATAAAACATTACTTTTCTAAAAGCAAGCTCTCAATAAATGTATCTACAAATAAACTTTCTTAGGTATCAGCTGAAGAAAGTCTTCAATCAAAATGATAATAAGAAGATATAATATGGCAGAGACAATGGTATGTGTACACCAAAACTGATTTATTTATTTTTTTATGAGCACACAGAAAGATAGTTTCTAGCCTCATGTGCTTTGAGTTTGGTCAATGGATACAAAAATAAGTAAAAATAGTTAAATAGGCCTATAAGGCAACCAATCCACTTAAAAAAATAATCCATGACAGCAAGTCTCTGGAGGGGAAATAGTTAATTGATAGGTTTGCATAGAAATTTGTTTTGAAAGATTGTTGGAGAAAATGGGAAGAAAATTCAGAATTTTTTTCTTTTAATAAAAAAATATAAACTCCAGGAAAAACATATATAAGAGGAAACATAATCATAGTCTACTTTTTGGGTCATCAAGTACTGTCATGAATATAATAGTGATTAAGAATGGGAAGCCCATAGGTGATCTTCAACAGGGTAACTAAATTAATACATATATATTGATTGAAAATGTGTATGTAAATTTTCAAAAGAAACAGTTAAAATAATGTAAAGCATCTACTGTTAGGAATCAAGTTAGTGTATTAAGGAAGGAAGAAGCAGAGAGAAGGAAGATGCTTCTCTGTACACATTATTTACAGGTTGGTGTAAAAGTAACATCTGACTTTTTTAAAAGAAAGTTTTAGATAGTATTTATTACATTTGTGCCTCTTCTTATACTTTTTTGATGTCACAGTGACTAATGTATACCTTATTTTTTTCAGGTTATTGAAGTATTATTCATAATCATCTACAATATTTGCACCCATGTTCATCCCATCTAAAGACCACATTAGAAATGTTTTACTCTCTGAGTTTCATAAAGGTGCCAATGCAAGTACAGCAGCAGAGTCTATTCAGAACACTTATGGGGACTTTGAAGTGACTGAAAGAAGCTGCAGGAGGTGGTTTTCCCATTTCTGACGTGGGGATTTTAGTTTGAAAAACGAGCCAAAAGAGGGTCACCCAAAAAAACTTGATTCCGAAGTGTTGGAAGCTGTTGCCACATAAAACTTCACCATTACCTCTAGGGAACTTGCAGAACAATTTAATGTAGCCTATACAACTGTGCTATGCCAACTGAAAAGGATTGGAAAGGTTTCAGTAGTTGGAAAATGGGTTGCACACAAACTGTCTCCAGAGAATCCACAACAATGTGTTGCTTGTTGTGAATCAATGCTTTTGTGACCCCTTCAGGCACCATTTTTAGGTAGGCTTGTTACAGGTGTTGAGAAGTGGATCCTTTACCATAATGTTAAACACCACCTATTGTGGATCAGTCAAGGAGGAAGAAGAGTTCAACAACCAAGAGGAGGACTTCATTCAAAGAAGATCATGTTGAGTGTATGGTGGGATGTGGAAGGAATTGTCCATTATGAACTATTAGACAACAATCTAACAATTACTGCTAATAATTACTGTGAACAACTTCATCATTTGAAAGCAGCTTTGAACCAAAAGTGACCTTCCTTAGTCAACAGAAAGGGTGTCATCTTCCATCATGATAATGCTCGTTCTCACACAGCCCAACTCACCAAAATTTCTTGAAAGAGCTAAGTTGGGAAATATTGCTTCATCCTCTATATTCTCCTGACCTCACTCCTTTTGATTATCACTTGTTTCAGGACTACAGGACCATTTTGATGGTCTTAGGTTGACATCAAGAGAAGAGGTTGAAAATGAGTTGGATTCATATTTTGCTTCAAAATCTAAAGACTTTTAAAAGTGTGACATTTATAAGCTAGTTGACAGATAGAATGAGTTTCTACAAAGCAAAGGAGGTTATGTTAACAAATAAATGTTTTCATAATATTTTAAATCAATATTTAAGTCTATGTGTGTGTATGTGTATATACATATGTACATATATATGAATGCATGTGAGGTCTGTCCAGGAAAAGTTCATCCATTGATAATATAAGGAGAATGGTTTACCTGGCAGCCAAGGAGAGTGGACTGGAATGGGCATGCATGAACTATGATGACTTCACTGTACTAATCAGTAGGGGTAGTAGACTCCGTTGAATGAGCATGTGTACTTAGTGGCCGTCACATTCAAAATCACTGAATGAGTAGAGCAATGAATCTCCGTCAAATTTTTCATTAAGCTTGAATATTCCTTTGCAGAAATTATTTAGATGATTCAGAAGGCCTCAGCTATGAGCAATGGGTAATTGTCGGCTTCATCACAACCACATGCCCACTAATCATGTCTCGTGCAGATGTTTCTGGTGAAACATCAAATCACCCAGGTGACTCAGTCCCACTACAGCCACATTTAGCACCCTGCAACTTCTGGCTTTTCCCAAAACTAAAATCACCTTTGAAAGGGAAGAGATTTCAGAGCATCGATGAGATTCAGGAAAATACAACAGGGCAGGGAATGGCGATTGGGACAACTGTATGAGATCCCAAGGTGCCTACATTGAAAGGGACTGAGTTGTCATTGACCTATGTTCAATGTTTCTTGTATCTTGTATTACCTTCAATAAATGTCTTTATTTTTTATATTACATGACTGAATACTATATTTATGCTATTTTGGATTAAATAATTACATTTATTTTATATAAATAAAAATAATTTTAAAAAGGGACAATAAAGTTTGAACCAATGATTATAAGACTATGTGCAATAGAAGCAGCCATTTTTGTCTTTACATTCCTAATTTATCATGCACTCTTAGGTCAACTATGAACACCTGCATGATATTTTTTATTGAGTTGCTCCCGTATTCACATCAATAACTTTTCTTAGAATCCTATCTTTTATTTTCTACTTCATTAAATATATTTGTTTTCAAAATACAACTGCATTCCTAACTCCTGCAAAAATATTTCCCAAGTCTAAAATCATTTCCCAAGAAGTGATTTCCATTTTTTCCAACCATTTCAGCACTTGCCAATGAGATAATTGAGAATAATTTATTGTTACATCTTTATTGTCCAGTAAGAGTTTAAGCCTCATGATAGATACTCAATATCAAATCAAAAAGTGTATTTGTGTCCTACTCAGTATTCTTCACATTTTCAGACATGAACTTTATTTAACATGTTAGACATTAAACTTGAACTCAAATAAACTAGGAACATAGCATACAGGGATAAAAATAGAAATCTGAAATTCTCCCTCTCCCTATAAGGCTGAGATGTAGGTGATGTACATTCATGATGAAGCTCTCTTTCATGACCATGTCTTTATAAGCCTGTGATTTTTTCTATTTACAAACTATTTCAAAGAGGTTAAAAATTTAAGTTTCAAATAAAAAAGAGTCAATATCAGTTTAAAAAATGAGGTAGTATTTCAAGAAGAAAATATGTCTTTGGCAAAATATCCCTAATAAGAAACAATGGTATATACAATGTGTTAATACTTTTAATTTATATTTGGAAATTCTGTTTTTCAATGTGTTAACTCTCCCAACAGTACCCTAGACTAGGGCTTCTCACCACTGCATACTATATTCAACTCTGAGAACCAAACAATATGTTTACTTTCATTGAAATTTATGGGCTTTAATTTAACTAATTTCAAACAAAGTTATATCTCTAAAATTAGTGCCATAAGACAGGTACTTTACCAACTTCCAATGGGGGAAAGAATTGAGCTGTCAACATACATTTCCATTTTAAAATAAAAAGTATGGTCTGTGTTTGAATACAGATGTTGAAGTTTCAAATACACAAATACTTTCTCTTAGCTAAGGATTTATTTTCCTGAGGACAACTGTGTTAGCAGTTTGCTTGTAATGAAAAAGAAATCTGCATGAAGAAATACATAACAGCATGAGTGCTACATGAGGCACAATTACAAAATTTAATAGATGTTGCCACATCTTGAATGATAAATAAACACCATTCCCCAGGTTCTTTTCAGTTGCAACATCTTTGATCAACACAGGTATGGGAAGACTGCAAGTATCTATTGCAGTAAACACACTGAGGGAAGGCCAAAGCATGATTTAATAGGAGACTCTTGTCACTCAAAGAAATGAACAGAAAAAAAATTTTTTTTTAGTGCTTTCATTTAATGATTACAGGCTAAAAATTTGTTTGAAGTATTAATTTTATGTCCTTACCCTGAGGCTGAACTCAATCTGGTATGCAATTAAAAATTATTGCATCGTTATGGACCCAAAGTCACAATACCAAGATAAGAATTGGTCACAAGGGTGAAGGCACATTCTTATTGATTATCCATTTTGTATCCTCATCTATTCTTAGCACTCTACATAAGTTATGACTGCCTGATGATTAATTGCCAACAAATTTCAAATGTCAACAATGACAAAAATGTTGAGGCAATAAGGTCAACAATTCTTTGCTCTATAACCAGAAGACTATAACCTAAAGAATAGAATAAAAATTCCAGCATAGTCACTAAACCAGTGCCCATGCAACAAGAGAGGGGTCTGGTAAAAGAGCAGGTCTATCCTTGGAAAATACAGTCATAAGTGGCAATGAAGAGCCTCTAATAATACACATGTTTTTGTAATATTTCTAATCAGTCATTTTCCTTCCACTTATGGATTTCAACCTTATGTAGGTTGTTTCTAAAAGTTCAGCTACAGTACAAGATTTCTCCTATTATTAGCCTGCTAGGTGTCTAGTTTCCTTGAAGACATCTAAGGGAGAAGTGTCCACATGGGCAATTTTACAGCCTACTCTTTTTCAATTATCCACACAGGCCAGACTCACAGAAACAGTCTTGTTGAAAGGGTGTCTGTTATTCTGCTGTTTAGATAGCATGGAAGCACAGGAAGCAAACTGATTTTATGCATCCAGTCGAGGAAGCATTGAGCTGAGACATAGCTCAGGGATGAGAGGTTCATGCTTGAGTGAAGTGGGGTGGTCTGGTCTGGGAAACTCCACTTCAATGTGCTTACAGGATATTCAAATTCATTTTTCTTTTTTTGTTTTGGTATTTTTTATTGCTTTTTCTATTACCATTTATCCCCCCTATACCTTCATACCCTCCACAATTACCATACCATTGTCCATGAGTCCTTTCCCCTTGTTGCTCAGTCTCTCCACCCTTGCCCCCTGCTCACAACTTTCAGCCTGCTTTCCATCTATGAGTCTGTCTCTATTTTGCTTGTTAGTTGAGTTTGTTCATTAGATTCCACATATAAGTGAAATCATATGGTATTTGTCTTTCTCTGACTGGCTTATTTCACTTAGCATAATATTCTCCAGGTCTATTTGTGCTGTCGCAAAGGGTAAAATGTCCTTTTCTGTGTCTGAATAATATTCCATCATGTGTATGTACCAGAGTTGTTTTATCCACTTATCTACTTGGGCTGCTTCCAGATCTTGGCAATTGTAAGTAACACTGTAATGAACATATGGGTGCTTATGACCCAGTGATTCTACTTCTGGGAATTTATCCAAAGAAACCTGAAATACTAATTCAAATTAGTGTTCTTACAATGATCCTTCTCTAGGTCAGAACACCCATCTCCTTCTGGGAAGTGAAATTAATTCCCGGCTCTTCAAAATGCCTTCATTTCCTCCTCTTTCCCAGATGCTCCCTATAGTTTTTCTCTCAAGAATTAGATATTCTTTCACATTTCACTCTTCCTCAATGTCCTATAAATACCTTAAACCTTATTTTCCTCAAATAGTAGTTTTATTTTTTATTTTCAAATTAAACACTAGAGTTCATTAAAACAGAGCAGGGAGAATATTAGTCTTCAAACATTCCAAGGAGATAAAATGAAGTAAACATTCACGTTTCATCTTTCAATCACATCATAGAACAAAAAATGAAACTGAATAATTGTTTTCCTATTAAAATAGATTTTCTCTTTATAATCTGTCATGAAAATAATAACAGCTTCAATAAGTTCTAGGTTCTTAGATACAGTGTTTCTAATCCTGATAATAGTGAAATTGCACAGTAAATATTATTAGGTACAGTCCAGAGATTAGAAAAAGGAGTCTCAATGTAGTTAACAGGCCAAAGTCTCAAAGCAAGGAAAGCAACCAAATTGACATAATCAGTAGATTCTGAATCTCATTTTCTCTTTACTAAACTTACTCCTTTTAGAGTGCAAGACAGAACAGTAAGCTAGGCAGTGAAAGACAAATACCATATGATCTCACCTATTATAGGAACCTACTGAATAAAACAAACAAATGAACAAAATAGAACCAGAGGGATGGAAACCAGGAACAGACCGACAGTGACCAGAGGGGAGGGGTGAGAGGGAGAAGAAGGTAGCAAAGGGGAAGGATTTAGTCAAAAAACTAGTGTGAATGACCCATAGACATGGATAACAGGGTGGGGATTAACTGTGGGAGACAGGGTAGATGAGTGGGGCAGAGGAGAGCAATTGGGGGGAAAAGGGGACAACTGTAATAGTACAACAATAACTTAATTTTTAATAAATCAAGCCATATAACTTCAAAAATTGCAAAGAATTTATTGACAGAAATAGAAGCAGTTCTAAATGTAAGAGTAGAAAGTGATCCTTTTATAGTATGGTAACAAAGGCATGTATTTCTCTAAATAAATACTGAGAATTTGTATGTGGTACTATGCAAAATGCCTCTAAAACACCAGTGAGAACTGCAAAAGCTCAACTTAATTTGAGCTTCATCAGAACTGGAGAGATTCTGATACCTTGTATACAAGTATGGGCACTTCATAGAGACATACCTATACATTTGCAAATAAGTGTACACATATGCAATAAGTACAGATTAAGGAGGGGCAAAGATGAAATATAAATATAAACCAGAACTATTTCCCACAAAAAGAGAATGTCAGGTGCACTTGGGAGTCTCAAGATACTCAGTTACTTTCAATGTTATGTTTTCCCAATTATATTTTATAATTTTCTCAAGTCCTAAATTAAAGATATTATAACTTGCATATGGTATAACAATAAGAATATTAACACATTCAACTATACAGAAGGGGAATGCTAAGGTAAACATGGTTAAGACATTGTTAACATTATAAACTCAAGAGGTGGGGATTATTGCTAGAATTATCTACCTTTCCACACGGAAGAGTTCTACCAGATCAATGAGGTCTGAATCAAGCTGATGTTAAAGAGAAACAGCCTCCAATTTGAGGGACTCAATGCAATAATACATATTTAAAATTTAAACTAAATATTCAAGTCCTCTTTTCACCACATGGTTAGTCCTTAAAATAAACATTAAATCGGACACTCTTTCATTGATTTAATTGATCACTTTCAGAGGGACATGAATAGTCTTTACTAAATAAGAGTTAATGTGATGGCTGAAGAGATTATATTCACAGTAACCTCAAGAAGATTGTTGACATGTCCATCACTCCAAAGAAACAAAGCAATTGCTTTCAGCTAAATAATTTACATATTAAAAGGAGTGATTTGATGAATAATTTGAATACTAGAGTGCTATTTATACTACTGTTGTAATTTAATTGAGACTATTGGGTAAAAAGTAAAAAACAACAACAAAGAAATAACTCACTTTCCTGAGAAGTTTACACATAGTCTCAATTTTCTCAGAAGATTTTTGTAAAAGCAGCAACTGGACATTGGTAGAATTATTATTTATTCACACAGAAAACAGTTATCAGAATATTTCTTTATGCCTCTAATATATGTGAGAATGACTCACAGAAGGAAATATATGGTAGTCACTTTCTAGTTTTCCTATATTCAACCAAATTATTATGATTTTTTAACTCAGATTGCTCTTATGGCACTAGTATACTGAGAGATTACCATTCTTCAATCACAAGGAAAATAATTTTCCTTGGCCACTAGAACACTAAAACATTGCTAAATAAGAAAGTGTTATTCTTTAAAAAATGATGTGGATGTGTTTTAATTATGTTGCTCAATAAATGAGTGCCATCAATAATTATACTTAATGAAGTCCAGTGCATGTGCATATATATCACATGCATACACACACACACACACACAGAGACACAATTATGTTCAAAGTGGAAAACAAAGTCATGTTATCAGAGTTGAATAATAGTCTCAGGAGAAAAATATTATAAGATCAACATATTTTTTACTATTTTATCCCTGAGGAAAAATTACATAAATATATAAGGCATTATTTATGTCCTTTTTATTCATAAATTACCAATGTGCATTGTTTTCAGGACAAAAACTTATTTTACTTCTAATATTATTGCTTACTATTATTAGAGCTGGTAATATAAAGTGGGATGAGATATTAGAATAACCAAAGCTAAAAGTATATCTCAAGATTATGACTATTGATGAATACCATACTTCTGAGAGTTATTATATTAAAGTGTGAAACAGTTGTGTGTGTGTGTGTGTGCGTATACATAGATATATATTTAATTCAGATATAAAATTTTGGACAGCATCAACAAATATGTTGTTAGCAAAATATAAATAGAAAATACACAGTATAACTATACTTTTATTTTTGAATGTTTTTGAAACACCCAATACTTCATGGGAAATTCTCTGCTAGTTGAAGACACCTTTGGTTTGTATTATAGTTCATCTTTGTCCCACTTTAACCTGGCATTACTACTTATCACTAATATTTAGATATGCCAAATAGAAAATATTCCAAGTTCAGCAGTTGAACTTTGTTTCAAACAATTAACATTTATATATTTAAAGGACTTCACTGATAGCCAGTTCCAATGTTTTTATCCAGATATTTAGGCTCTGCTTCTGAAATCTCTGAACAATATTTCCTGGTTTCATTAGCTAGGAGATCCCTCCTTGTGAAAAGATGGGATGTTTAGTATGCTCTCCTTCAAGGCAAAATTGGTTTTCAATTATTATTTTTTTTGTAGGAATAAAAAGCAAACCAAAAGAAAAAAATTGTGCTCATAATCTTGTAGGATGATGTTGATGTTACAGTAGGCAGAAATATGTTCCCCTCCACCCAAAATATATACAAAGAAAACCACATGCTAGGTACTTTATAGTAAAACTTCTGAAGACCAAAGTCAAAGAGAAAATCTTAAAGAAGATAGAAAAACAAAAGTATATTATCTAAAAGGGCTGAGGAAGGAAGACAATTAGATTAACAGCTGAGAGCTGACTTCTCAACTAAAACAAAGGAAGTCAAAGGACAATAGAAAGACATCTTTAAAGGACTGGACACTAGAGTGGGGGGGAAAGCTGTAATAAAGAATCCACTGGAATTGTATTTTGAAAAGTGACAAAATAAAGCCATTACACAGACACACACACACACACACACACACACACACACACACACAAGAATGCTCTGTTTAGGAAAGCCATCCAAACAGTGGGGCAAGTCATTGGGGATGGGGGTACAGGTGGCTTAAGAGATAATGTCATTGCAATTTAGCAAGCAGCTAATTCGAGGTGAAGCAAATGGGCATTATACCTGAAGATGAACTTCTCTCTAAGGAATAGGGCATTTTTGTAGAAGACTATGGGTTCTAGAATTCACCCATTTATGAATTTTGTTTATCTATGAATTCTTTTCTTTTTTTTAAATTATTTTTATTGTTATTCTATTACAGGTGTCCCAATTTCTCCCTCTTTGCCCTTCTCCACCCATCCCACCCCCTGCTCTCATTTAATTCCTACACTGTTCATGTTTTTGGGTCATTCATACATGTTTGCTGTCTAGTCCATTCCCCTTCTTTCCACCATTATCCCCCTCACCCCTCCACTCTGGTCACTTTCAGTCTGTTCCATGTTTCCATGCCTTTGGTTCTATTTTGCTTGGTAGTTTACTTTTTTCATTAGATTCCTTTTATAGATGAGATTATATGGTATTTGTCTTTCCACCCACTGGCTTATTTCACTAAGCATAATACTCTCCAGTTCCATCCATGCTGTTGCAATGGGTAGGGGTTCCTTATTTCTTTCTGCTGTGTAGTATTATATTATGTAACTGTACCACAATTTTTCAATCCATTCATTTACTGATGGGCACTTACGCTATTTCCTGCACTTGGCTATTGTAAACATTGCCACTATGAACATAGGGGTGCATACCTAAGTACTATTCACAAATATTTCCAGGACCTCTGAAGTTTCAGTAGCCAAACCAAAACTTTACTTTTTATTTACCAATTAACATTTTCAAGAGGAATATATGACAGAAATAGTGCAACTACATTCTCATTATCCTTAAATGTAGTCCCTTCCAATGAGTTGTAGATGGGATTATGTCCTAGTTGTATAGAGCTGGAAGTCAGTAATATGAATTTGCACTTCAGCCTGTACCATTAACCTTAAAAGTCCAAGATGAGGCCCTGGCTGCTGTGGCTCAGTGGATTGAGCGTTGACCTGTGAACCAAGTGTCGCTAGTTCGATTCCCAGTCAGCATACACAACTAGGTTGAATGTCAGGTCCCTAGTTAGGAGTGCATGAAAGGCAATCACACACTGATGTTTTTCTCCCTCTCTTTCTCCTTTACCTTCTCTCTAAAAACAGATAAATAAAATAACATAAAAATTAAATAAATATTTTTTAAAAAAAGAGTCCAAGACTAAGTGATAGATGGGGAAATCAGTGGCTATGGACTGTCCTGTAAATGCACCATATATTCTTTCTAAGCATTATTATCTAACTTATAAAGTAGGGTAATAGAGGACAGTTAACATTAAAATAAATAAATATAGTATTTATCAAAGCAATAAATGATTTTACTTCATCCACCATAAAATAAGCTAGAAGTACATATAATATGCTTAAAATGCATTGACAGGCCATTTCATTATAAAATAAGTAATGGTCAAGTGCCCCAAATTCAAAATGAAACATTAAGGTTCAAATACAGACATTACTCTTTTCATAACCAACTCATGTAGGGACAATGACAGCTACTGTCTCTGCCACTTGCCAGAATATCAGAGCAGCTTTTGTGTCTGCCTCAGTTGCAGGAAGAGGAAATTGAGAACAGATGTTAAAAGTTAAATGACTAACAGTCATTTTATGCAAGGTTTTGGATGGAGAATGTGTCCTCATGACACAAGAATTGATTGACTACAAAACTGGACAATACATTTTTGTTGAATTCCTTTGGATGAATTTAATCCCCTTTGATAGCACAGATACTGGGCACTAATTCATGCATATTAGTGTTCAGTACACATGTCATGAAATGAACAATAGTCACATCATAGACCTTGGATTGTTATTAGTATTTAACAGGTGATAGATATCAACACACGTGGTAAAGAAATGAGAGCCAACTTTGGAAACTGGCCAGACAGAAAGAAAACAAAAACAGAAATCCTCTTTGCATTTAATAACCTTTAATATGCTGAATAAAAATAGTTTAAAATTTTATCTATTTGTGTCCTAATCTTTTTATTTATATGAATTATATGAGATCTAAAATTTAATAAATTTCCTCATTTTGGTAAGAAAAAGAAGTTTATAATTCAAGTCTTCTTTGGAAGAAAATGTTTCATGACACATAGAATAAATTAAAATGTCAAAATGTATTAAATCTTCTTCGGTGGCCAGAGACTTATGTTTTAATTAGAATGTGACATGTGTTCTAAGGTACAGTGTGATGATAATTTACTGTGGGAACGCATTAGAATGGTATTAAGCAAAACAACAACAACATCAGTTTTCACATAAATATGAAGATACCATTCAAGAAACTCAAAGCTTGCACTTAGAAGAGCTTACATTTTATTATAGTAGACAATTTGCTCTGAAACAATTCTTGTTAAAATACTAACAGAGGTTTAATTAGTAAAAATTGTATTTAAGAGGGAGTACATATAGTTAATCTAGAAAACTATCCTAGAAGATTTTATAAACTTTTAAATATATGTGTCAGTGTCCTACCTAATGAAGCACTAAGCATTCATTGAAATTTCTCTGTGTTTTCAGCAGAATAAAAATTCTTAACTACTTTAAAATATATGGGATATCCATTATAAGTGCATATACTTTTCACCATGTCCCCTGAAATATTATGGTTATTATTGTGATTTAGTCACTTACCAATGTTCTAACATATCTGCATATTGAATGAAAACAGATTGTTTTAAAAAATGCATAAAGTATGCTCAAAAGAAATTCCCTAAAATGTGAAAAGTGTGTCTGACAGGGTAAGCTATAATTGGAAAGGGAATGTCTCAGGTCATAGGTGGCGATTGCTCTAGGTTCAGGAAACAGATGCATTCGATTCTGCTCATATTCAACATTTCTAACGACTCTTCTTTCAATCTTACCTGCAAAGACCCTTTCTATACTTACAGAAAAATGGGAGATCCAGAGTTCAACAGAAGGAGGTAATAAAGCACTGCAACCAGGAGCAACCATGGCTGGAGGCATGTGAGGTCACAGATAAGTCAGTGGCACCATCTGTGTTGCTTTAGTGGGGCTGAAAACAGCAGGGATAGCTGCAGTAATTAATAACAGCAATTATATGCTGGAGGCACAGAAGATAATGGGTCTGGAAGAAACAGTACAGTAGAAGAATGTGGAGCTGCCAACATTTGCTGAGAGAAGAGCAGCCACCAGAACTGGAATATAACCACCTAATACAAAGGACATTTGTATGAAAAGGCATATATGGACTTTCCTAGAACATATAAGATGGTGAAGTCAAAAGCTACCCGTGTTTTACATGCTCTGAATTTAAGCCATAATTGTCTGATTGGTTATTATTTCTTTATCTGTGAATAGTATATCCCTTTTCTTGAAATTATGTGGGAACTAAACCATTGAAAACCTAAATGGGGATGATATGAATTTATAAACCAAGTAGGCAATTCATAAATATTTTTATAAAATACAGATTGCACGAATTATATATAAGGCATAAAACTAGGTCCTATGGGAAATTCAAAGATAAAAATTAATATTTATTAACCATCTGTTTTGTGCCAAGTCTTCTCTTTCTTTCTCTTTTCATGGTAGTGGTAGGTGTATATGAGTAAGTGAAACACACAGAGAAGCAAAATGAAAAAACATTGAGCTCTGTGGTGCAGATATTTGGTTCATTGCTTGATACCACACTAAGCTATCCATCTCTTTGACCTTATACAACATAAATATATATCAGTAGGTTAACATGCATCATATTTATAAATAAAAGCAAATCTTAACCTGTAAAAATAGAAATGACTATACAGTAACTGATTTCCTTAAAAATTTTTTAAGGGAGACCAAGGTGGCGGAGGAGTAAGTGGAAGCTACATTAACCTCCTCCCAAGACTAGTCTGGATTTACACTTAATTTTGGAGAAATCATCTGGAATAACCAAATGAACACTAGCTGGAAAGAAGTCGTATAACCACGGAGAAACAGAAAAGGCCGCTACATCACAATGTGGCTGGTAGGGAGTGCGGAGACGCAGAAGGGCTGGCTGGGCTCCCATGGGTGGAAGCTGAAGGAACTGAAAAAAAGCTCAGCAGCAGGGGGTTCGCTCTGAGAAGGGCAGGATCTAACCCCCCAGCTGGATTTCCCAGCCTACAGCAACAGAGTGGAGAGAAAAATAGTATACAGCTGTGAAAAGCAAAAAACCACAGGGTTTCTTGCTAGCTGGAGAGAAATAGAAGGAGAAAAACAGCTCTTAAGTGGATCACATATGAAAATATTTTGGCCCTCACTTACCCTGGGATCAAGCAGAGGGAAGGCAAAGAGGACTAGAGACACTTGGGGAGAGTTTGGCACAGTGGCTTTGAGGGAGAACTGGGGGAGCAGCTGACCAGGCCCCAGTGCTGACTCATCCCCAGTACTGCAGGCAGAACATTCTCCTCCAAGTGGCATCAGCCTTAGGGGAAGCAAAAAGCCATGCCTACAGGAATTAAGCTGCCACACCCACGGTATTTAAGCCTGACAGCTAATCACAGATTGAATAGATTAACAACTAAAGAAGACAGATAAAGGCAGTAGATCCCTTGAAGTCTCCAACAGGCTGCCTAGGGCCAGACTGGTACAGAATCTGATGCCACCAGGGGCAGATCCAGGAAGTGCAAATCATTCTAAGAAGCACCAACAAACAATAGGAGTCACAAAAATGGGGAGACAGAGAAACAACCCCCCATCGAAAAGAAAGGTAGAATCCCCAGAAATAGTGCTAAATGAAATAGAGGGGAGCAAACTATCAGATACAGAATTCAAAACATGGATTATGGAGAAGCTCAATGAGCTCAGCGGAAAGTACAAAGAACTCTAGGGAAACTACAAAGAACTCCAGAAAAACTACAAGGAATTTACTGAGAATTACACCAGCATGAAAAAGAACATAGAAGCTATCAACAAGAGCCAGGAGGAAATGAAGAATATGATCTCTGAATTGAAGAACACAGTAGAATGAATTAAAAGCAGGCTAGAGGAAGCAGAAGATCAGATCAGCGAGCTGGAGGACAAGGTATACAAAAACTCCCAGACAGTGCAACAAAATGAAAAAAGACTGAGCAAGGCTGAAGAGGTTCTAAGAGAGCTGCAGGACAACATAAAACATAATAATATCCATATCATAGGAATTCCAGGAGAAGAAGAAGAGCAAGGGATAGAAAACCTCTTTGAAAAACTAATGACAGAAAACTTCCTTAACATGAGGAGAGAAAGAGTCACGCAAGTCCAGGAAGCACAGAGGGTTCCAATGAAGATGAACCCCAACAGGCCTACTTCAAGACACACCATAATTAAAATGGCAACATTCAAAGACAGAGAATCCTAAAAGCAGCAAGAGAGAAACAACTAATAACATACAAGGGAGCTCCAATAAGACTATCATCAGAATTCTCAGCAGAAACACTACAAGCCAGAAGGGAATGGCAAAATATATTCCAAACAATGAAAAACAAAGACCTACAACCAAGTGTACTCTACCCAGCAAGGCTCTCATTCAAAATGGAAGCTGAAATAAGGAGTTTCCAAGACAAACAAAAGGCTAAAAGAATACATCTTCACCAAACAGCATTGTAAGAGATGCTAAAGGGTCTGCTTTAAGAAGATGAAGAAACATAGAGAGACAGAGAGGAATATGAGTACAAAGGGGAAAAATGACAATGAATAAGTACTTATCGGAAATAACCTTAAATGAAAATGGATTAAATGCTCCAATCAAAAGACATAGGGTAGCTGAATGGATTAGAAAGAATGACCCACATATATATTATCTACAAGAGACCCACCTTAGAACAAAAGGTCTACACGGACTGAAAGTGAAGGGATGGAAAAAGTACTTCAAGCAAATGGACATGAAAAAAAAGCTGGGTAGTAATACTTATATCAGACAAAGCAGATTTCACAGCAAGGGCCATAAACAGAGAAAGGAGGACATTTTATAATACTTAATGGAAAAATCCATCAAGAAGAAATAACCCTTATAAATATATATGCACTCAAATTAGGAGCACCCAAATATGTAAGGAAAATTTTGAAAGACTCCAAGAAAGATATAGACAGCAACACACTCATAGTAGGGGACTTTAACACCACATTGTCAACAATGGACAGATCTTCAAAACTAAGAAACACCGAAGATATTGAGGCACTGAACAACACTCTAGATTAAATGAACTTAGTCAATATATATAGAACTATTCACCCCAAGTGCACATGGAACATTTTCAAAGATAGACCACATGGTAGGACACAAAACAAGCCTCAACAAATTCAAGAAAATTGAAATTATATCAAGCATCTTCTCAGATCACAATGGCTTAAAATTGGAAATCAACCTCAAGGAAAAAAGTCAAAAACATTCTAACTCAGGGAGAATGAATAACATGCTATTAAATAATAAATGGGTTAAAAATGACATCAAGGAAGAAATCAAAAAGTTTCTGGAAGCTAATGATAATGAACACACAACAACCCAAAACCTATTGGATACAGCAAAAGCAATCCTGAGAGGAAAGTTCATAGCAAAACAGGCCTACCTAAAAAAGCTAGAAGAATCTCTAATAAAAAATTTAACCCTACAGCTAAAAGAACTAGAGGAAGAACAACAAGCAAAGCCCAGATCAAGTAGATGGAAGGAAATCATCAAGATCAGAGCACAATTAAATGACACAGAGACTAAACTAACAATTCAAAAGATCAACATAAGTAGGAGTTGGTTCTTTGAAAAGATTAACAAAATTGAAAAGCCTTTAACCAGGCTCATCAAGAAAAAAAGAGAGAGGACCCAAATAGATAAAATCAGAAACAAAAGGGGAGAAATCACAACTGATATCACAGAAATACAAAGGATTACAATAAATTATTATGAACAACTGTATGGCAAGAAATTTGACAACCTGGAGAAAATGGACAAATTCCTGGCAACATATAACCTTCCAAATCTGAATGAAGAAGAAACAGAAAACCTGAATAGACCAATAACAACTAATGAAATTGAAGCAGTAATCAAAAACCTCCTGGCACACAAAAGCCCTGGACTGAATGGCTTCACAGGTGAATTCTACAAAACATTTAGGAAAGAATTAACTCCTATCCTCCTCAGACTATTCCAAAAGATCCAAGAAGAGGGACGACTCCCAAACTCGTTCTATGAAGCCAGTATTACCCTAATTCCAAAATCAGGTCAAGACACAACAAAGAAAGAAAACTACAGGCTAATATCGCTGATGAACATAGATGCTAAAATCCTCAACAAAATATTGGCAAACAAGATCCAGCAATACATCAAAAAAATCATACACCACTATCGAGTGGAATTCATCCCAGGGATGCAAGGATGGTTTAATATTTGCAAATCAATAAAAATAATACACAACATAAACAAAATAAAAGATAAAAATCACATGATCATATCAATAGATGCAGAAAAAGCATTTGATAAAGTACAACACCCATTTATGATTAAAACTCTCAGCAAAATGGGAATAGAGAGAGCATACCTCAACATAATAAAGTCCATATACGAGAAACCTGAAGCCAACACCATACTCAATGGGCAAAAACTGAGAGCATTCCCCCTGAGGTCAGGAACAAGACAAGGATGTCCACTCTCTCCACTCCTATTCAACATAGACTTGGAAGTCCTAGCCACAGCAATCAGACAAGAAAAAGAAATAAAAGGCATCCAAATTGGAAAAGAGGAAGTAAAATTGGGATTATTTGCAGATGACATGATAGTGCACATAGAAAATCCTATAGACTCCCCCAAAACCTGCTCGACCTAATAAGTGAATTCGGCAAATTAGCAGGGTACAAAGTCAATATTCAGAAATTGAAGGCATTTCTGTATACCAACAATAAAACCTCAGAGATAGAAACTAAAAGAAAAGTCCCATTTACCATAGGAACAAGAAAAATATAGTATCTAGGAATAAACTTAACCAAGGAGGTAAAAGACCTGTACTTAGAAAACTACATAACACTGAAGAAAGAAATTAAGTAAAATACAAATAAATGGAAGCATATACCATGTTCATGGATGGGAAGAATCAACATCATTAAAATGTCCATAGTACCCAAAGCAATTTATAGATTCAATGCAATCCCTATTAAAATACCAATGACATTTTTCACAGACCTAGAACAAATACTTCAAAAATTTATATGGAATGAAAAAAGAACCCGAATAGCCACAGCAATTTTGATAAAGAAGAACACAGCGGAGGAATCACAATACCTGATATCAAACTATACTACAAGGCCACAGTAATCAAAGCAGTCTGCTACTGGCATAACAACAGACATATAGACCAATGGAACAGAATAGAGAGCCCAGAAATAAACTCAGGTCTATATGGTCAACTGATATTTGACTAAGGGGAAGGAACTTTAAATGGAGTGAAAAGAGCCTCTTCAACAAATGGTTTTGGGAAAACTGGACAGGGACATGCAAAAAAATAAAACTAGACCACCAACTTACACCATACACCAGAATAAACTCAAAATGGATCAAAGACTTAAATGTAAGCCGTGACACCATAAGAGTCCTAGAGAAAAAAATAGGCAGGAAAATTTCAGATATTCCAGGTAGCAACATTTTCACCGATATATCTCCTAAGGCAAGGGAAATAAAGGAAAGAATAAACAAATGGGATTTCATCAAATTAAAAAGTTTCTGCTCAGCTAAAGAAAACATCAGCAAATGAAAAGGAAACCAACCACATGGTAAAATATATTTGCCAATGACATCTCAGACAAGGGATTGATCCTCAAAATATATAAAGAACTCATATGACTCAACACCAAGGAGACAGATAACCCAATTAAAAAATGGTCAAAGGACCTGAAGAAACACTTCTCCAAAGAGGACATACAGAGCGTCCATAGACATATGAAGGAATGCTCAACATCATTAGCCATCAGGGAGATGCAAATAAAAACCACAATGAGATACCATTTTACACCAGTCAGAGTGGCCATCATCAACAAATCAACAAACAACTTGTGCTGGATAGGATGCGGAGAAATAGGAACTCTGGTGCATTGCTGGTGGAAATGCAGACTGATGCAGCCACTATGAAAAACAGTTTTGAATTTTCTCAAAAAAACTAAAAATGGATCTACCTTTTGAACCAGCAATTCCATTGCTAGGATTATATCTGAAAAACCCTGAGACACCAATTCCAAAGAACCTATGAACCCCTATATTCATAGCAGCACTATTTACAATAGCTAAGTGCTGGACACAGCCTAAGTGCCCATCTGTAGATGAGTGGATCAAAAAACTGTGGTACATTTACACAATGGAGTACTATGTAGCAGAAAGAAAGAAGGAACTTCTACCATTTCAACAAGATGGATGGAACTAGAGAGAACTATGCTTAGCAAAATAAGCCAGGCAACAAAAGAAAAATACCTTATGCTGTCACCTATTACAGGAAACTAATGAACAACACAAACAAATGAGCAAAATTGAACCAGAGGTATGTAAACAAGGAGTAGACTAACAGTAACAAGGGGGGAGGCAGGAGGGAGAAAAGGGGGTTAGAAGGGGAAGGGTCTAGTCAAAGAATATGTATAAATGACCCACGAACATAGACAACTGAGTGGGGACTAAATGTTGGAGAAGGAGGAGACAGGGTGCAGGGAAGCAAGAGGGGGAAAAAAAGTGGGACAACTGTAATGGAAAAACAAACAAAAAATTTTTAGTGGGGGAAAAATGAAAATATGAAATGCCAGTTCAGTGAATACTAGGAGGACAAGGATTTTCCTTCACACTGTATATTTTCCCCCCTATCTGATACCCCCAGAGTTTGGCATTCTAAAGAAGTAAGTAATGACATAATTTTCTTTGCATATAACTAATAAGATCAGTTGTTAATAGAGGGTTTTTTTTGACCGAGACTTTGACTGGAATGCCATGCCTAAAGGAGACATGCTTGGGCTTTGATTGTTATCAAAAAGCCCTGAGGAACTGGGAATGACTTTCAAAGGTAATAAAAGCCCACGATATAAAAGGCCTGGTACCGTGGTTTGTTGTGCGGTCCACAGCAATCTTTCCAGGGAAGGAATGAAGGTTGTTTTCCTGAAAGATGGCTAGAAGGGACCTTAACGCACAATGGAAAACCAGAAGGACTTGGAAAAGACAGACATGTACAGGCAATGCTGAATGCCATGTATGTGGCTCAGCTTCTGTGCCCTGAAGGGCAGACTGATGGTCACCCTAAATGTTTCTTGCGTAAGTTCCAACAAAACAGAACTAAAGATCATAGGTGATCATTTGCTGCTCTTGTTGTGTTTATGCAAATGAACAGGATAAAATAAAAATGGATTTAATGCAGTCCCTTTAATGACAAGGAGGATAATCTTAGGGAGAAAAATCATTATTCAAGGAAAATCACAATGATCAGTGGTAGACTATAAAGTAGTGCAGCTAACCATCTTTAAAGTTTCTTTTTACTTAAAATATGTTTTCACTTGAAAGTTAAACTATGTCTGTGGTATCATCAAAGATATTTAATTTACAGGCAAGAAGAATGTCAAATTTTTGCAACTGGATGTCTTTCCAATAAGACAGTCTTACAGATTTAGAGACTTGTTTGTGGGTTATGTTACAGAAATTAACATGTGTTTTCTGTTTTCAAAGGGCATAAGCCTACGATCTCATTACCTGAGTGATTGTCTGTACTGTATAGGCCTCACTTAATCCTGTCTGCAGCGCTGCCTCCTGAGAATCAACAGTTTGGCTGAAGTAAGTGGCTGGGTTGGTAAAGTAGGGGGTGGTCTGTGGGCTTCACTTTAAAACTGGTTTGTATTTTCTATCCTAATGTCTTGGATAGAAAGGGCCCAGGTGTCTGAGAAGGGGAAAACCTAAAATATTTTCCTCAGCCCAAACTAAGTATAATGGGCAAAAGGATTTTGGACAGGTGAGATGTTCCTGGCACACCTTCCTCCAAAGAAGCCCCTTTTTTCCCTAATGTGGGACATTGAAAAATTAATCCCTGCCTTCTGTCATCTAGTGGTTATAGATTGAATGATGTCTTTTTACCCTGTTGCCAATTCTGTTGCCCCCAGAATACAACAAGGATGCCAGCCTGTTAAACCAAGCATGCCGTTGTCCGGGGACAGCCAACTGACCTGGAGTCCGCATGATCCTTCACCATGTGGGAAGGCCACCCTCCCCTCCACACCCCCACTCATATTAGGGTCTGGACCCAACGGTAGGTAGGACGACAACCATGTCCAGCTTGAAGCAGCTATAGGAGCTTGAGACCTTCACCCATTGTCCTCTATAAGATTATAAAGGGTCTTAATATCTAAGAGGGAGGGATTGTTATTTTTATTGTTAAAATAATTAATTAATCATTTATTTATTTAAAAAAAAGAAGAAGAATATATAAAAGGGTGAAGCGGGAGAGCTTGTATGTACGAACCATGGGCATGGATTTGGTGAGGGATTGCTGGGGGAGGGGGATGCTGGGTCGTGGGGAGCAAAGGGAAAAAATTGGAACTATTGTAACAATATAATCAATAAAATATAATAAAAATATTTTTAAAAATATATTGTTTAAAAGTTAATATCACTTAATGGTAACATAATATATTGAATCCACATCTAGAAGGCAAGTAGCAGAGGACATATATGAACCATGGACACAGGTCAGGGAGAAAGAAATTAAAAGGAGAAGGCTGGGTTTGGTAGACTCAGTCATAAATATGGAACCTCAGTTCACTTGAACACTAATTACCCAATTTAACTACCCTCTTGCTTTAATATATAATATTTTTATATAACATCAAAATGAATCACAATGAGAATAAATCTTTAAAGCTACTCAAGCTATATTCTAGTTTTTTATTGCTATGTTGCAAATAACCAGTAACTTAGCTTAAAATAACATTCATTCACTATCTCCCAGTTTTGTAGGTAATTTTAAGGGAGTTCAGATAGTTCCTGTACTCAAGGGCAAAAAATCAGAGTTCCAGAAGGAATCTGCTTCCAAGTCCATTCAAGTTTTTGACCTAATGAAGATTCTTACTGGGTAAGACAGAGATTTCTGTTCCTTACTGGTTGTCAGGGGCCTCTCTCTGGCATTTCTTCACATATGATTCATTCTATCTTTCAACAAGCAATGTTGCATTGAGTTCTTCTCAGACTTTCTATCTTTGAAATTTCCTTATGCCCACAGACAAAGAAAGCTCTCTGCTTTTAAGGGTTCAAGTGATAGGGCTTACATGGATATTCCAGGACAATCTCCCTACTTTAACATCAGTTATGCCATATAACACAATAATCATGAGCATGGTATAATTTCTCTAGAATTAGAGCTGGAAATCCTTGGAGGGGCATTTAAAAATGCCCACCACAGCTAAAATGTTGTATTGCAAGGAGTACAAAACACAATGACAAAGCAATACTGATTTATTCTTCCATACTTAAAAAGAAAAAAGATAAAAAAAGAACTTCAATCATGATGGTAGAATACAGGGGCTATCCATCTAGCTGTTGCTTTCTCCAAAAATGAAGAATGAAGATGTAATTGTGATTGTCTGGCACTGGAACATCTTATGGCTGCCTCCCTGGGAACATTACCAAGATCAATGACTTCTTCCTTCATGTCGTCCACATTCAGATTTATAATCTTTCCAAATTACCAGGATTTCTCATATGTTACTTGGGTACATGGATTTAAGCTTCCATATTTAATGGGTTTAAGTGATCAATATAGCAATGTTTCATGATCATGAAGAACTCATTTTACCCTGTAATTACTGTTCTTTACTGAAACTGAGAGGCAGAGAGAAGGCTTTAGAAAGTAAGCTCTTTAAGCCTCAGGTCAATCCCCATGCCTATACATTTCACACCCTTAGGGGGGAAAATAACTTTTAAAAGAGGCAGAAATATGACATTATGAACTCATGTCTTTAAAAGAGAAAATTTGCCGAACGGACTCTTTAAAAATATCGTTTTCATACATTCTTCAAGTGATTTTATCTACCATTTAGAAATATGCCTTGAAGAAAGAATATCATAAAATTTTTCTTTTCTTCAACTATATAAGTCATTAGCCTAACATAAGCTTAAAAGAAAAGCACAAAACTTCTACATTCAGGATTTTACATTGTTTACTAGAAACACATATAGGGCACATAGACACAAAATTGTGTGATTGTGTGTATATTTGTTTCTGTGTATGTATATATAGTAATAACATCACATTCTCAAATTTATATTTTTATGTTTGCATAATTACCTGAAGAAGCATCAACTCAGAAATATTTAAATAACCAGTTATGGGTTTCCAAAGATACTAAATATTTAAGACTGTATATTTAAAAATCCATTGTGTTGGTAAAACAAGTAACAATAGATATAGTAAATGACATGCCTATTTTGAACAAATTATTAATCAATATAGTGTGGTGTATTGTTGAAATACCTATATATCATTAGAAATACTTTTCTAAAAAATAAAAATATTATCTACAACTCCATTTCCATAATTTTTACATATTATTTTTACATGTACTTGCATACATATTTATAAGTGTAATTTTTTTTCAAATAGTATTCAGTAGCATCATATCTTTAGATACTTCCCATGTTTCTTCATAATTTCCAAAGACATCATGGTTTTCATAAGATCTCTAAACCACACCTTTATCATTAAACATTTAGGTAATTTTCATTTTGGGAACTGTTTCTGTGTGTTTTTCTGGTCCATCTTAGTTATTAAATCATAGCAAATTTAAAGGTTTACCTATAAGTAGCTTTGCAAAGTACCTGTTTAAAGTTAATACTTTCTATACATAGTTCGTATTTATCTGTTTTATCTTTTTTGTTTTTTTCCTGATTCTCTTTATTTGATTATTGAACCAGGTGATTCCAGCAAAGGCTTCTCACTTTTAGAATGCAGAGGCAAACACAGTTACTTAGACAGTCATTCTCAAAGTCTGGGTCCTTCACCATCAGACACAGAATAAAAAACTTGCTGATATAAAAACCCTAGCTCTAAGTTCATAGTCAATCAGAATATTTATTGTGGGTGTGGGAGTTACAAATCATAGTCTTTATTTGAATTTTTTCAAGGTATTGCCTCTTTGCATGTTATAAAAGTATTTTTATTTTTCATTACATTAATTGATTTTAGAGAAAGAGGAAGGTTGAGAAAGAGAGAGAGAAACATTGATCGATTGCTTCTCATACATGCCCTGATTGGGGATTGAACCCACAGCCTAGGCATGTGCCCTGACTGGGAATTAGAACCCCAGATCTTTTGATGTACTGATGACCCAAACAACTGAGCCACATGGGCCAGGACAAAAGTATTTTTATTTTGCTGCTTATATTCCTTCTAATTTATTGATGCAGTTTCTTTAGAAATGGCTAAAATTTAAAAACAATCTAATCAAAGATCATTATCTATTTGTTCACTTCAGAGTACATTTTCTAAAGTGATCTATTATAAAAATTACTATCTGTATTTAGAGTTACTATTTATAAAATCATTACAGTAAAACCAGTCTAGATTGCTCTTCTATTGTTCTTTGCTTGATAATTTACTTAATGTTTAAGTTCAAAACTGACTATCAAGGGGGCTTTTCTAATATTTCAACATCTGCTGTCACTGAGTCAGGAGTAGCATTTGAGAGTCATTGGGTTTTAAATTTATTACATCATACTACCTTTAATAACAACATCTACAATCCATTTTTTTTGTTGTCTCAAAAATCTACTTTTAAAAAATAAGAGCCCTCCCCCTCACCACTCTCGCCTGCTTTTTCTGTCAGCTTCTCTCCCTCTTCCGCCTCCCCCACTCCATCTTCTGGCTTCCTCACTGGCATCTGAGCACATGCACCTGCCCAGGCCCAGCTCTGCTCTCTCCTCCCTTCTCCCCTTCCTCTCTTCCTGAAAATTAAAATAAAATAAAATAAAATACAAGACCACTGTAGCTTGTATTACAGGGGCAATCTCTGCTAAATCCTATTCCAGACTCTCCCTCAACATAGATCATAACTTCTGGGGCTAAAGTGATACAGAATATGAGTACAGGAGGATTCTAAAATGTCACTCAAGAACTCAAGATTACTTCTTAATACTTCTACCATCACAATAAAAAATAACAATAATGAAAACACAACCTTTTCCAATCACTATTCTAATCACTTTTCATATATAAACTCGTAAGACTCAAAATAATCTCATGAAAAATGCTGTTAACCTCACCATTCGCATTATAGAGATAATGAGAGTAAGGCATAGAGAGGTCAAGTTTCCAAAGCTAGTAAGTGGCATAGACAGGATTTAATCTTTGCAATGAGATTCTAGCCAATATTCTTAACTCTTAAGCCATACAACACACTCCCACACAAACTGGGTTGTGTTGATGATTATAATCTTTCCTTTACCAATATTTTCCTAAATATGACACAGATTTTCCCTAAATATTATAAATTTATTTTTATTTGTCCACCTTATTCCAAAATTAGTTAAATTTTAAAATTTAAATAAGCAAACAGTTGCAGTCTGCTACCTTTGTCATTTGTAACAGTGATTAAAAAGAAATACATAGTTTACATGTTTATTGTTTCATTTCACACATAATTAATTGTATGATCCTAGAGAATAAGGGCTGAGTTTTACCATCTTAATTTCTCACACAGTGGCTAGAGTAATGTTTTGTGTATATAGTTTAAAAATAATGTGATTTGGGTAAGTTACTAATTATATCAAAATTCAGAAATTTAAAGAAATGTACCTTAAAAAGTACATTTTATGATTTGGGTAAAATAACTTAAAAATTATATTATTTCTATTAACAATTTTTATCTCAATTAAATTATTTATGTTAAGGCAACTTGTACATGATTAAACATTAAGTACAAAGAAAATATTTGCATTATTGATGTCACATTTACTATATAAAGTCAATTAAAATTTCATGAAAATTATTTTCATTGTACAAAAAAAGCATCCATGTTTAATATAAAAATTTGTATATACATACAATTATGAAGGAGGCATTATTTATAACATATTCAAATTTAATATCTTCAACACAGCAATACTCATTTAAATTATTTTCTAGAAGTCCAAGTTATTTTTTATACTTTTTTGGGTAAATTCAAGTTTTGCTTCCTTTTTTTAAAGCACATTGGCCTGCAAAGTTTTTGTTTTTCAAAATTCTCTGAAAGTTTAAAAAAATCTTATAGTCTTTTCTGTTTTAGCATTCCAATTATTCTTGGGCTTATAATGAGAGTGTGAATGCCTTGTTAAAAGAAGCAAATCTAACATAAATATGCTAATTGTTTATTTAGTCATGCTATGTTGCTTGGACTACTTGAAAAAAATAAGAAGAAGGTATTCTGTTCATAATAACAACCAAAAGAGAGAGTGTTTATACCTACACCTAATAAGAATGAATATAACAAAATATACCATAGAATATATAGCAAATATGTTTATTGTATATTTATAGTATATGTTTTTACTACATAGTTAATGAGTAATTTATAGTAAGCACAATATGTGTCATATATAACATGTCATATACATAATATTTATTAAGATATAATTATATTTTCCCAAGATAAAATGAGAATAACTACAATAAATATAATTTGCCTTCAAACTAATTACACAGTTTATGTAATCTCAGTGTTTCATATACTTGCTTGTTTTAATTTGACAGAGCCATTCCAAAATACCTCTGGAGCTATGAGAGGTGATAAATATATAGAAAATTCTAAAAAGGAGAATAGAGCATTGAAAGTAAAATGTACTATAAAGGTATAATAATTAAACTATGCCATCACAAGAGTAAAATATATATAGAGAGAAAAGAAACAGATTCTAGTATGTTTAAGAATTTATTATGTGAATAGAAATGATATAAGTATGTCAGTATTGGGTTGCCCAAAAAGTTCATGTAATTTTTAAGTAAAATTAAAAGACACATTTTTCATTTTCACCAGTAACTTTATTGAACAACATATTCACCATTTGTTCCACTATTTTCTGTCATCTTTCAGGCAACTGCATAATTAAATCTTCGTAAAACTTTTTATCTTTTTTGAGCAAAGAACAGTCCCAGGTGCCTTTTGCAGTCTTCCAGGGAATTGAAATTTTTTCCATTGAGAGAATTTTGTAAAGACCAAAATAAATGGAAGGTGCAATGTCTGATGAATATAGTAAATAGATGAATCAGAACTTCTGGCCACGCTGTAACAGTTTTTGTCTGGGCAGCAAAAAAATATGCGGTCTTACATTATCCTGATGGAAGATTATGCATTTTCTGTTGACTAATTCCGGGTGTTTTTCATGGAGTGCTGCTTTCAGTAGGTTTAATTGGGAGCAGTACTTGTAGAAATTAACCAATTTGATTTTTCAGAAGGAGCTCATAATGGCAGACTCTCTTCCAATCCTACCATATACACAGCATAACCTTCTGGAGGAAGACCAGCCTTTGGTATGGTTGGTGCTGGTTCATCTCACTTGCCCCACAATCTTTTTATTTCCAGGTTATTGTAAAGTATCCATTTATTATTGCCTATCACAATTTGTTTTAAAAACAGAACATTTTCATTACATTCAAGTAGAGAATCACATGTGGAAATATAGTGAAGAACATTTTCTCACTTATGTGGAACCCAAACATTAAAGCAATTAACATAACTAAGCTAGTACAGGACTTCCTGCCAAGATGGAGGCTTAGACGGACACGCTAGGTCTCCCTCTACAACTATAGAGGAATACAACTACTTCAAAACAAAGGATAACTAGAAATTCCAGAAAATAAAACTACACGGAAGCCCAACATATGAAGTTATAAACCAGCGGTGCCATTTGGGCAGGTAAGAGTTAAAGAGGGCAGTGCTGTTTGCGGAGCGGCGGCCAGCGAGGAATCCCGGCCGGTCAAGCCCCTGGTGGTGCGCGACTCCGGCGCTGGGGAGAGTGGCCACCGCATCGCCTTGAACAGTGAGGCCCAGGGGGGCGGGAGGACGGATCCCGGTCTCCTAGCTGAATAACTGTGTGAATCCATCTTGGACCCCCGCCCCCAAAGAAAGCACCACAGGGCTGCGAAATAGGTTGCGGACAAGCAGGCACCGGTCGCTGATTTATGACGTGTACACAGGCACTGCCCCCGACAGCCGGCCCAGGAAAACAAAACGCATCTGTCAAAATGAGGCAGACAACTATAGAAATCCCGGTGACACAGCTCACCAGGCAGCAGATAGAGAACCTGACAGATGAACAGATAAGAAACCTGTCAGAGGCTCAGTTCTGGGCCATTGTTATCAGGTGGCTTACAGAATTCACAAAAGAGCAGGAAAAAGATAAGAAAGAAGCGAAAAACTTTCATAACGAAAGGAACAAAACCGCATACGAGACAGATGGTGAGGAACAAAAATCCAGAGTTCATTTCAACAAACTGGAATATGGAGAAGGAACAAGCAGTCAACCAATGCAGCAAGAGGAAATGGGAAGCAACAATGAGAGCATCAGAAACCTCTGGGACAGCTATAAAAGGCCCAACATAAGAATCATTGGTTTGCCAGAGAGTGAGGAAGATGAACTAGAACTTGAAAAATTGAGTGAAAATATAATAAAGGAGAACTTCCCAGACTTGGGGAAGGGAATAGACTTGCAGGTCCAGGAAGCAAGGAGAGTTCCCAAGAGACTGGACCCAGAGAGAACCACTCCAAGACACATTATAATCAAAATGTCAAAAATTAAAGATAAAGAGAGAATCTTAAAAGCAGCAAGAGAGAAGAAAAGAATTATGTACAAAGGGGTCCCAATTAGACTATCAGCTGACTTCTCAAGGGAAACCCTACAGGCAAGAAGGGACTGGCAAGAAATATTCAAAGTAATGAAAATCCAAAACCTACAACCACGAATACTCTATCCAGCGAAATTGTCATTCAGAATAGAAGGACAGAGAAAGTGTTTCCAGGACAAAATAAAACTGAAAGAGTTCATTAGATCCAAACCACTGTTATATGAGATGTTAAAGGGACTGGTTTAAAAAAACAGAAGCTAGGGAGATGAAACAAAGGCAAACTAAACAGGCAACGAGAGTGGAAAAGGAACTGTGGGTACGGGAAGCATATTGGGGGGAGGTCAACAGGGAGGGGGAATGGGGAAAGGGAGGGAAATGATATAGGAATTGGGGATCAAGGTAGGAGGGAATGGAATAGACGGAGAGAGGTTGGGAGGAACTGTATGCACAACTAATGGACATAATCTAAAAGGGGGGGACAACTGGAGGGAGGGGGGCCACCGGGTGGAGGGGAGCAGAGGGAAGGGAAATTGGCACAAATGTAATATTTTAATCAATAAAACACATTAAATCTGAAAAAAAAAACATAACTAAGCTAGTACAAATGATTTTTAACATTTAGTTTGGATATTTTGAGTCCGTTGGCTATCTCCCATGTGCTGTAACATTGATTGTTCTCAATTAATGTCTCAATTTGATCACTATCAATTTCAGCTGGTCTACCCAACTGTAGTGCATTGTCCAGCCAGAAATCTCCAGCACAAAACTTCAGAAACCACTTTGACACTTTTGATCAGTTGCAGTACCTTCTCCATACACTGCACAAATCTTTTGCATTTCAGTTACATTTTTACCTTTCTTGACATAATAAAGCATAATATGCCAAAAGTGTTGCAGATTTTCTTCCATCTTCAATATTAAAATGGCGACATAAAAATTCACTAATTTTGATGTTATTTTTCAATGTACGCTGATATGACAGCTGCCACAATACAATCTAATAAAATAGTTTTAAATGAAATTAAAGATAACTAAGCACTACTAGAGCCATCTTATGGGGGAAAAATGGATATTTTTGGCCAACCTAATATTTTATTTCCAAATCATTTCTGATATATATATGCAAATAATTTTTTTTATCTCTTTGTAAAATATTTTCCAACCTCTATTTATATAATTTTTGCCCCCAGAATTTAATTGCGTTTTGTCAATAGCTAATATATGACCATTTTTGTTATAACTTCATTGGTATAGAAAATAGACTATATTATAAGTGAAGTAAAAGTGTCATAATTTAACAATTAAATAAATATTTTCAGTTACTTTAACATCTATTGGACCTTTGTTTCTATGTTTATATTTTTATTCTGGTAAAGTTAAGAAGATTTTATTAGAGACACAAGTCGTTGATTTAGTGTGAACTTTATATTTTAACAATTTAAACCCTTTTGTCCTGTACAGGTTATTTTTTGGGTTTCCCTGTTTGTATGATTATTTTTTACTTAAATAGGGGGGTTTAAGTGACCTTGTATATTATTTGGTCATAGAAATTCAGGAGAATATGATAAAATATTTCTGTTGTCCTTTGACTACATTGTGTCAATTTTGTACAAAAGTAGGGGGATATGCATTTTTTCTACCCACTCCCACACACATCTGGGGCATTCCTGCCTCTCACACAGAAGGGCAACTCAGCAGAGGTATTTCCTACTCAGACTTCAACTTAAATAATTTGTCAATGATCTTTGATGGTCATTTCATTTTAGATATTCCTGTTTGTATATTTTTGCTTAGACTAGAAGAGTGCTATTTGTGTAAAAGGAAATCCATTTTTGAATGTTAAATAAGCCAAAATTTACTTGTGATATATATTTTTTTCTTTGGTAGAATTGATTCTTTTGGGGGGTTAAAGTAAAAATTCTGTCCTGCTCATAGAATTTATTTCACTCTAATCCACAGAAGGAACATAATTACATACATTGTTTTAATAAATATATTTGATCTATTTGTAATGTTGTGGTATGATTTCTGCTGTATGTCTACTTGTTGTTTTCTGTGTTTACTATGGTAAATATGTTATTTAATAAATTGGAAAAAACTATATCAGAATTTGATAACCAGATAACTTTTGAAATAAAAACACTTAAGATTATTTTTATCTAATTATCAATTTTAAAAATAAATTATTAACATTTTTACCTTTATAATAAGAAAAAAGATAACTTATTTATTTTTCTTTTTTCATATTTCCAGAAAAATAAAAATATAATTTAGATACTTATAAAAATTCTTACTATTTTAAATTTAAATTTATACATCCGCCTGAATATTTTTGATATTTGTGTTATTTCCTCTGTGTTTAACGGGTTTTATGGCTTGTCACAAATTCTTCTACTTTGACTTCCCCTGTCTTGAGCAAAACATAAGGTATGATTACAGATGCTTAAGTCAGACAAATACAGATTGGCATTATATGTGTTCTAATTACTAGTTGTGAAAAGTATATTTTTTGCACAGAAAAATGCACAGGCTCTGTGACTGAAATCCTTTATGAAAAAAATAAGTTTAAAAATAACTACATCTTAGGGTTGTTTTGAGATCACATCAGATAATGTATCTAAAACATTCATCATACTCCGGGCACATACTAAATGCATTTAACGAACGGCAGTTATTATAATTAGTTAACATACAGATTCATATTTCTTTGATTGGATTAAATACTTCAATAATTTTGTAGTAGTTTCTAAGACAAAAATATCCAAAAACATTTAGACTTATTATATTATTTTTGTCAATAAGTGATAACTTCTTAATAGAATCATTGATCTTCTATTGCTATCATCACAAATTACCACAGATTTAAGGGTTTAAAACAATACAGGTTTATTATGTTCATTTTTGTAGATTATAAGTCTGACAGGTCTCAGTAAGCTAAAATTAGAGTATCTACAGTACTATGGTCCTTGCTGGGGCCCCTAAGGAAGCATGTCTCCTTGCATTTTCCAGTCTGTAAAGGCTCGCTACATTCCTCTGTTTACAGTCCCTGCCCCGATCTTCCATGCCAGCAACAACACATTTCTCTGAGCCTTTTTCCATTTCAATATTTCTCCTTGACAACAGCCTAGAAAAATTCTCCACTTTTGAGAACTCATGTGATTAAATTGGGCCCACCTGAATAATCCTCATCTCAAAATCCTTAATCACATCAGCAAAGTCCCTTTTGTTATGTAAACTAACATTGACAGAGTCTGGTGATTAGAGTATGGACCAGTTTAGGCCACCATTTACCTGCTTCCAAAATTTTAAAATTTATTTACAATATTTTCTTCTCATAATTGCATAACAGTATCTTTTATATTATGTCTATTCTTATAGAAGAGATAAAGAGTCTAGTCAGATTTTTGGTTATTTATAGTTAAATTGCTGTTAGTGGTGATAATATTGATTTTTCTTATTGAGTTTGTGTAAAAATGTTTGGTTTTACTTGGCCCTTAAGATGTTATTTATTATTAATTATGCTTTATTTGTATTCTTTCTAATTCTTAACTAAAATAAATTCCCTGTGAAACTGTGTTGCAGGAAGGTGGATTTTTCAAGCAATGAGAAAATAAATGATGTTTCGAGCCAGGAGATTACAGAAATAGCTGAATACTTGTGATAAGTGATTGGCTCTTCTTTTTACTGGAAACTTAATTTTCAGTATCAGGAACAAATCAAGTATCTAGCTCTCTCCATGGGATGTCCTCAATCTGACTTATTTCTTGAAACTGCTTGCTAGTCCCAAGATTTTTGAGGTATGTAATTCATATGCTTTGGCCCAAGACAAATAGAATATTACTCTACCTGACCAATGGGGACTTGGATAAATGGGGATGCAGGACAAGAATCAATTTTATCTTTACTATCAATTAACTTAGGTAGCTGTCAAACAACAATAATGGTTCTGTTTTAGTCATTTATGCATGATTGCACTGCCCTGCATATTATATATCTGAATCCCAGGAAAAAAAGAGTCACTTGCTGTGAACTCTGAGAAGTAATTCATCCATTGAGAGCCAAATTTTGCAAATAATAAGAGCCTAGCAACCATTTGCTGACAGAGTTTTCTCATATTCTCTGTAGGCCTAGAAGAACCTCAGACTAAACTCTCTGCTTCCTACACTATGCCTGCCTTGTTCATGCCCTCTGAATCAACTGTTATAAGGGACTCTCTGTTTCTTTATAAAACTGGCTTCTCCACTGTCTCCACAGAACACAAGTTAGGTTGCTATCTGGATCTATGGCTCCCAGGCTGCAGGTCCTTTTTCTCAAATAAATGTTTTTCTTATTCTTTATTATAATCTAAAATAATTGAGTTCACATATACATAATAATTTTACCTGGTGGTATTCCTTCTCTGTAAGGTTCATCTGGGAACAAGTATAGGCAACAAGTAGTTATGGGTTATTCATTCTAGACTGTCACTAAATAGTATAAAATTCTATATATTGAAAAGTGGTCAGAGACTAAGACATGACTCTGATACTACCAGGCTGGTAAAGAATGATGTTTTGACTAACCCACTTCATTTATTAGGCAACACTAAGAATGCCAAAAATCGCATTTAGCTACTGCTGCTCAGGCAGAACTTCACATACAATATATCAGCTTACTAATCTTTCCTCTTGATAGAGTTATTTACCTGAAATATTATTTTTCTTATGCCTGGTGGGTAGGCTATTAAATATTCTACTTTGGGCAACATGCAATCCTAAAATGCCTCTTCAGGACAGTAATTGAGAAGTAGGGAGAAGGAGATTGGTATACTCAGAACGTTTAAAAGTTCAATGACATAACAGGTCCTAGATAGCTCATCTTTTTTTTAGCAATTATTTTGGTCAATAATGAAGACTAATTGCCCTGGGGGGGGGGGTTAATTACACAGGGGTAAATCCCACTGGCCAAGATTATATCATTGACTTGATAAACTGCAGCAATATAAAAACAAAATTGCTTACTATCATACTAGCCCTAAGGGGCCTCTAAAAATCATAGCTTGACTTCTGATATTAAAGTTCAATGATTCACAAAAACCATGAAGCCAGAAGTTAAAATTTCAGAAAAGATAAACTATTTTTGAAGTGTTTATCAGATTATGTTTTCAATGCTTTAGCATTTTTTTCATATGTACTAGATTGGTTTATTTGCTATCTACTATATGCCAAATCATTTTCTGAAACACAGGCTTAATAATGGTTTGTATTAGTACCTATCTTACTGTCAGATATATTAATCAATATGATTATTATCTGAGCAGGGTAGAGAAAGCTGTCTGTTAATAAGTACCTTTTTCACCTGGTGTCAAAGTTACTGAAATTCTACCACATAAGAATATTTTGATGGGCAGAAAAGTGTCTTTTCTAGCTATACTGCTACAAATGAAAATATCCCTCACTGACAAACACTTCAGACCTCTGACACTTCAGTGTTAAGATCTCTGTCTTCTCTTCTTATGTTGGTAGCTGGGAACCCTGATTCATCAGGTCCTGAGCATGGACATAAGAAAAGAAAAGTTAAAAGACAGTGAGAGGTATGGGATGGGAAAACTGTAAGGAATTTATAGTTCTTCGAATGTATTTAAACATAGACCCTCCCCAGATCTGAATGGCACTGGGTTCCTTTAAGCTCTATTGCTGAAGAGGCAGTCACAACCCTCCCTAGAATTTCCCATATTCCTGTTGATGTAGTTTGTAACATTTCACCAAAATTTGACTTAGCACTTTCACTTTATAGAAGGAAGTTAAGAGCAGAAGCTAACCTCATAATCTTGAAAAACAGATATGCCATATTTTCAATAGCCTGTGAAGCCCATTTTATCTGCCTGAATATTAAAATATTGAATGTGCTTATATTCTGGAAGTTATAACTTTTAACATTCTTCTATGGGACTGCTATGGACTACTCAATAAATGGTTGGAAAAATTTTGGATCTTATTTTTTGCATGAGTACAACATTTGTTCAGAAGCACTTTTAAGATAGAATCCTATATCTAACATCTCACTGTGTAGCAAAGTTAAAATAAAAAATTATATAATATATTTATATAAGATATGTTTATATTTTATATATTTAAATAATATATAAAAGTAATATAATTTGATATAATTAATTACATTATGGTATATTTATATTTATAATATATATTTGAATATTATAATATTTATATTATATAGTAATACACTTTATATAACACATATACATATATTTATAACACATATTTAAAATAATATATCTAAAGTAATGTATGATTGATATATATTACTTTAGATATATCACATAATATGGTATCATATCATATTACTTTAGATATATAATTTTAATTTTCTTATATTGCATGATAACATTCATTTTTACAAAGTAGATATTAAATAATGCATTTAATGTATAATTAAATTAATAAATAAAACTATATGTAATATGTTTTTGTTATAAAGTAATACAAATAGATGATGTTGGCCCATTAAATTATAAAATTACCCAAAGCTAACAAAAATTATGGGGAAATAGAAGAGAAAGTTATGATGGATATGTGAGGGTCTGCTCACATACTTCTAACAGAAATATGAATCACAGTATTATTTCTTGAAGGCAGTTTTGCAATATATATAAAAACCATACATGTCTTTTGTCCCCAAAACATCCTTTTAGGAATTTATATTAAGAAAGTTACAGGAAATTATTAAAAGATACATACACACACACAAACATATATACATTCACATAAAAAATGTAGAGATAAATATCATATATGTATAAAATGTTAATTATGGCAGTTTTAAAATAGCAAGATCTGGAAAATAAGCTAATTGTTCCACAATAAGGGATCAGCTGAATAAGTTATTGTATATGTATACACAAGACAACATTCCATCACTAAAGTTGATGATGCAAGTGAAAATTCTCTGTATTGTATACTAATGAACATTTCCTGGGTGCTCAGGAACTTTTCTTACGTAACTTAGATAAATGCTCCAGCCTATCTCCCTTCATGCAGATTCCCGATGCATGTTAGCACATTAACATCTTCAAGTCTCACATGTTTAATATTGCCTTTATAACAATAATTTGATCATAGAACCCTTTTTCTATATAACGTCTAACTGCCGGGCACTGTTTGAGTTGTACCTGCCAATTATCATATGTTTTGCTTTCTCTTTTAACAAAAATATTTAAAAAATACAATGTTTAGTAGTTATAAACTTTCTAGGAAGAACATAAGGGAGCCATGTAGAGAACCATATTTTGGATATGTATGATTAATGCAGATATAGAAATAGCGTAAATATTTAAGTACTGGAACAAAGTATTTATGGGTTGTATAAGTTTCTTTTCTTTATCTTAACACTAACCCAGGGAAAAGTAAATAACTTCATGTTAAACAATCATAGAAAATGTCTTGCAGGTGTTTTAAGAATTAAATGAGATAGCTTAAGTAAACCACCAAGTAAGAGAATACTGGAATGCAGCAAACATAATTACAAGTTGCCTCTTCCTCTTCCTTAACAGTATACCACACAGAAATGTTGCACTCTGCCTTTGACCCATGAATAGTGCCTTTTTTTGGCTTCTTCAAACAAACATTATTAAACAACCCCCCCCCCTTTTTTAAAGTTTCTCCCTTGTTTAAATAAACACTTCCAGGGTCAAACCATCTAATGAAAAGAAATCAGTCAATGCTTTATGACCCATGGGTAAATGGTTGTTACTTCAAGGCTCAGGAGACTAAAAGTTATGCTGCTCTGAACTAGTACAATGAAACATTCTTGTCCTGTGTTTGTCATAACAGGGATTTTGATTCCTCATTTTTCTCACAGTTTCAAAGAAGGGAAACGTTTTGGTGTCTTAAACTCATCAGGTGAATGGGTTGAAGGTATTTTCACTTTAACATTGTTGGAGAATGATTTAACAGGTTGAAATATCTTGTTTTGTTAAAAACACCTGGACAACAAGATAGAAAGAACTTGACCAATTTCAGTATCATAAAGATCTTCGGAAAAAGAGAATTTAATTTTTTAATTTTCATGTTTAATGCTTTCCAAAAATTTCTTCAGTGAGGGCAAGAATTATCTTAAAGGTAAATGTATCTTCAGCATTAGAAAGGATTTTGAGGAAGATGTTCAACCAAAGGCAAATATTCAATGTGAACATTAAAGATAAAGGAAAATGCATAGATGTTCTGATAATAGCTGATAAAGAGAAAAAACAGACAGCTCTAAATAATGTGACAATACTTTTGAAAGGAAGACCACTTGCTAAGGCACTCAAGTCTTGATTCCATCTGATATCTTTCTACCTGACACACAGGCAGACCCTGAGAACATATTCTAGCACCATAGTTCCAATCAACTCTACCCTTATTTTCTACTTCACTATCCCAGTCAAACTGCATGCTGGACATTGCAATAATATTCAATTAGTTAGACAGCCCCCAGTCTCTGGATGCATGTCAACAGGATCTCCTGTTCAGAACAGTCTTTTGCCCAACTGTTCTATGTGCTCAAAATCCCTCAATGGCTGACCCTTGCCTGCAGGATAAATCCAAATTATTTAATGGTAACCAAAGCCCTTCTCAACTGATGTAGTAGCTTCCTTTTATATGTGTAGAAGGAATATTTAAACTAACTTTGAAGAAAATGGTGAGTTCAGGAAAATGATGGGAAGGTTTCAAAGTGGTTGCCTCAATGCCTTGTGAGTGGTATACATTTCATTAATGTTCACTAAATTTAATTGAGAATTCTTCCTAATTTTTTCCTTCCTAAATATTTTTTTGCTACATATATCTGAGGGTACTTTTCTTGCCCATATAGCCTTTGTTGTGAAACTCATACTCTTTACTATGTCACTGTTCCCACACCCACCTCTCCAGCTATTAAACCATTTGTGAAAATTTTATCCAGAGGGACCTCTCTGTATACTTTTCTCAGAAGCCTAATCACTGATCCTCTAAAGGAATATGTAAATTCAGCCTAGTTTTTGCCTGATTAAGAAAGATAGGGGTAGGGGAGATAAGTGAGTCAATTCATTAAAAGGAGGCAAGAGAAGAAAAGAGGAACTTTAGGTTGTGGCTAATTCTTCTTAGTATCTTTAAGATCATAGCAAATACATCTATTACTGAGATGAATTAGTTTCTTCCTAAGAATACATTTCTACAGCTCTAAATATAAGAAATTGTATTTCTCAATTGCCTATTTTTTATTATAACTTTCCTTTTTTTTTGAATATTTTAGAGTAGTTTTAAGTTTATGACAAAGCTGAGA
Organism: Furipterus horrens; assembly: GCF_987537825.1. Classification (NCBI taxonomy): domain Eukaryota; kingdom Metazoa; phylum Chordata; class Mammalia; order Chiroptera; family Furipteridae; genus Furipterus; species Furipterus horrens. Next base: position 88,425,282 of record NW_028327171.1, read on the forward strand.
GGAAAATACAGAACTTTCTTGCACACCCTATGTTCCCATACATGCATAGCCTACCCAAATATTGACATCAATCACAGTAGTATGTTTTTATAAAGGATGAATCTACATTGACATCAAAATAACAAAATCCATAGTTTACATTAGAGTTATCTTCTGGTGTACATTCTATGGGTTTGATCAAATGTAAAATAACATGTATCCACCATTATAATATCATACAGAATATTTTCACTGCCCTAAAAATCCTTTGTGTTTTGTTTGCCCTCCCCCCCAACCTGCACTCCACACCCTCAAGAATTTTTCTATTTTCTGCATAGTTTTGTCTTTTCCAAAAGTCATTTAGTTTGAATCTTAAGGTATGTTGCCTTCTCAGATAGGCTTATTTTACTTAATAAGATGCATTTAAGCTTTCTCCATGTCTTTTCTTGGGTTGATAGCTCATTTTTTTAGCACTGAATAAAATTCTATCATCTAGATTTACCACAGTTCACACATCCATTCACCATCAGAAGGATATTGTGGTTGCTTCCAAGATTTGACAATTAGGAATAAAGCTGTTATAACACCCCTGTGCAGGCTTGTGTGTGGACATGTGTTCAATTACTTTGGGTAAATATAAAGAAGCACAGTTTCTGGATCATAAATTTGGTTTGTAAGAAACTGCCAAACTGTCTTCCAAAGAGGCTGTCTCATTTTGCATCCCCACAGGCAATGAATGAGAGTTCCTGTTCCTCCTCATCCTCACCAATATTTCATGTTGCCAGGGTTCCAGATTTTGGCCATTCTAATAGGTATGTAGTGGTATTTTACTGTTGTCTTAATTTTCATTTATCTGATGACATATAATGTGGAGCATCCTTTCAAATGCTTATTTTTAATCTTCATATCTTCTTCAGAGAGTTGTCTATAACATTTTTGGGCCATTTTTTAATTGGATTGTTTAGGTTTTTGTTGCTGAGTCTCATTAAGAACAGTGTTCTGGATAATTTCAATAAGTTGCCTTTTCCCCTTGTCCTTCTGGAAGCATGTGAGAGTTTTTCTTTAATATTGACTGTGGAGATTTGGTCAAGTTTCTGGATGTAAATCTCACAATACCTATGACTGGGTCTCCTGGAATATTTAATGCTCAGATTTGTGAGACTCTAGCGGTTTGTCAATTACAGTTCATGTTTTTCTACTGAGGCACTGGTTTGTACAGTGATTCCCACTCCCAAGTCTGCTCTGGTAAGCTGTGGCTCTCTGTCCTCACCTGTCTGTCTCGCCTGTTTTGGGAGCTGAGCTTTGCCCTGGGTCCTTCCCTTTCTTACGGATCCAAGATGAATTGTTAATTTTTCAGTGTGTTCAATGTTTAACTTGTTGTTAGGACCGAGTGGCAACTGGAAGTCCTCATTATAGTTCCTTAACACTTAACATTACTTCCCTGACTGATGTGGCTCAATTGGCTGGGTATCGTCCTGCAAAACATGAGGTCACCAGTTCAATCCCTGGTCAGGGCACATGCCTAGGTTGCAGTTTCTGTCCCCAGTTGGGGTGCTTAGGAGAAGTAACCAATGGATGTTTCTTTCTCACATTGATATTTCTCTCCCTCTCTTTCTCCCTCCCTTCCTCTCTCTCTAAAAATAAATAAAATCTTTTAAAAAATTACTATCATTATACAACAAAATGTGTGTCATTGTTTTTAGTTAAGTCACATGTCACACACAAATAAACACACACTCAAATACAGACACACACCTCATGTCTACATGGCCCTGAAATAGAAAATGCATGCATTTTGAATGCTGAAGGCCTCCAAACCTATATCCAATGTCAACTGCAGTGCTCGCAAACTTTTTGAAGTTTCATAAGACTTACTTGATTGTAAATGTAAAGATGATGAGGAGCAACAGAAGACTAAGGAAAAGTCATTGGCATCTCAAGTGGCTTTACTGCAATGTTTCTCACAGTGTGCTTTGTGGTTTGCAGAGGACCTGAATTAATAACTTCTGGAAATATATTAAAATACAGATATGTTGGCTCTGCCTTAGACCTTTGAAAACAGAGTATCTGGAGGCATAGTATAGGATCTAAATTTTTAACAAGCATGCCTATGTTATTAATATGTACTCATTGCTTCATTGACCAGATAGCCATGGAATCCTATAACAGAACCCCTGGGCTGCTCCGATTGAAACAGAACCCACGGGCTATTTAGTTAGGGGCCCGATTGCCCGCCGCCAGAGTTATAACTCTCAATACCAGAGTTTAGTGAAAAGAAAAAGAATTGTTTATTTGCACATAGTTCTGCCTCCTCCTCCCAGACCTGGCCAGTCTTAGAAAAGTCAGAAACACTGTTTCCCTACTTCTTAGGCACAGTTCAGCTTTACCAATAGCTGCCAATCAATTCTGATTAGGGAGGTCCTTTCTGTGCTGTGGTGCCCTCCAGAGCTCAGTGCAGAACCGCCTGGATTCTCAGCCTCCTTGTAGACTGCCTTGTTCTTGCAAACCACATGGATCTCCTCTCCTCAAAGAAGCCTGGAGACCCCCTCCTCCAAGCCACATGGAAGGAGCACTTCTTAAAGCAGCCTGGAGGGACCTGCTCCTCCAAGCCACATGGAGGGAGCACACGAGAGTGAGAGAGAGCTAAAATGTCTACAGCTGCTTATATATCCCTGACTGAGTCCTCTGACGCAGTGGGTGTTGCAAGCAGTTCTGACCATTCACAGAACCCTATGGAGGCTCTGTAGGCTCCTTCCATGCCATCCCACAGTCCAAGACCCCTCCCATTTTCCTGGGCCTTGGAAATTTCAAAGCGGATCTTTGTGCAACGAAGTTTCCAGCCACTAGCACCAGGCATGCAAGGGCATCCTGAAAGCTGCTTCCTTTTCCCTATCTCCCAGTCGCAAACTCTGAGGTTTGGTTTTGGACTCCCCTGTTTCTGTAACAATCCTACAATTGCAAAACGCCATAAAGTTTATCTAATAGAACATCTCACAAAGAGCAGGTTAAAAAATAGTGAACACACACAAATTGTATAAATGAGGTATAGAAGAATTAAAATTTGGTCATGTGGGACTTTCCAATACCTCACATCACACTGTATAGTATCTTATTCTACCTCCATTAAAAAGCTAAAACTGCATATACCATACAAACAATTCAATCCCATATCTGACAACGGAGAACCTGCTATATTTAAGTAACTTTCTAGAAGGTGTTGTAGAAGAATTTTGAAAAAAAAAAAAAAGAGAGAGAGAGAGAGAGAGAGAGAAAGAGAGATTGCTAATATCACCGTTTGGCTTACAAAAAAAGTTTTCAGACTTATTTAAATGTTAGAAGCAAATAAGACTAACATAATTTTTTAGGGAATGTAAGGCTTCAAAGAAACAAAACAATTCCAATTAGGATCTACCAAACACAGCTGACAGAGCTGCATGTTTTTACCTCCAACATTCCATTTCAATTTTTTTGTTCTCTAGTAATGGGCTACAGATGAATCAGTTTCTATAATCAGAGATGGTGCTATATATCAACTGCCAAGGAACAAAGAAAGGATAAAAATAAACCTACCAGCTGGAGAAAGTGACAGGTGATCGGCATATCACAAAGCCCATCACACCTAGCTGTTAAGTGGGGCAATTAATGTGTACTTCTTAAATTTTTCATCTGCACATGAACCTGAGTAAATATGCACTGATTTCTCTCCCCAAATTGTCAATGCAGACATTGGTATAAAGCTAGTTTGACAGGTATAAAAATATGTTGAATTATCCATCAATGAATTGCAGTAGTTGGCTAGAGCAGATGTCAGCTCTGAGTATCCAGCCAACCCCACAAACATCCTATTATTTTAAAGAAGAAAACAAAGGATGATACTGTGAACTGATTTACAGAAAAAGCCCACTATGGTACAAACAAAAACTAAATAAAAGATAAAATATGGATAACCTGATCTATACTGACAGAAGCAAAATTAAGAGATTTAGTTTCCCATGCCCATTTAATTCACTAATGTTCCTACTGAAACCATTAGCAATGTGGCATTTGCTGTAATTGTAACTTTTTTTCTACATGTGCTTAATTTGCAGGAAGTTTAGCATCAGTGTAGCTGCTCATCTGATGGCAGAGGAGAAAGGCCAAGAAAGCCTAAAGTCTAGGCTAATATTATCACCTTGGTCATGTATGTTTTTCCTCAATTGGGAGACTAGTGAGCCAGCAGGAAGGGGTTTGTGAGACCATTAAACAATAACTATTCCCATCTCAGAGAGTATGCTTTTTGGATCTGGGCATCTTAAAAAAAATCAAATTCTGTGTTAATTGCAGAAAAATATTTTATTTTCTGTAGAAAGGTCTTTTTAGAGACACAATAGCCAGAAATAAAGGGTTTGATATGTACTACTAGAAAATGTTGAATTAGACTCCTGTGTCATAAGACAGAGATTTCATGATATTCTGACTAAAATTTGTTTTTGTTAGAAAAGCAATGTAGTATGTGCAGGTCAAAAACCAGGCTCTCATCAGTTCTCAAGGTAGAACCCTACTTTTAACCCTGACTATGGTATTGCCAAGTTATTTCACCTTTCTGCCCCTTACTTCCTGTTTCTCCAAACTAGGGAATAGTGAGTTGTGCCTACACCATAAGATTTTGAATATTAAATGAGTTAATATATTTATGCCACTTTAAATAATGCTCAGCACAGGAATAAGATAATGCCATATTAGCTAGTAATGCTATTCTCATGAAACAAAACTCAATAGGTAACCTTAAAGTGTGTCTTTTTATGGCATGAATACATTATTTCTTCATAGTCATCATCTAATATTTAAGGAAAAGTGAGCCCATTCTTGTGCTCTCCATTTTGCTTAAACCTCAATTAAAAGCTTATTTTATAATGTGGGATAATCAGGTTTTGAGTCCCTTGACCAACTCTCTTTCTTCTCTAGGTATACACAAAAAAGAAACAAATTCTTAACACCACTTTTTGAGTTCATGGAATGAGGTGATTATATGTGGCTGAGGATAGTCCCATATGTTTACAGCTGAATGTTTTTAAACTATGTTTCACATCCACTGGAGCTGTATAGATTTTTTTTTTTAATCTCTTGCTAATTATACCCACTCTTGCATAGCATTGATTTCTTAATCTTCACTTGGTTTTTACTTTTAAGGACAGCTTTTTAAAGCTGTCTGAATAATTGATTTTTAGTAGGAACAGCTACATATATTGTAGAGCCAAATTAAAAATGATAATGTTGGTCTCTTGTTTAAAATTATAAAGAACTTAATACAATGACAGCAAAATATAAAAACAAGTACAGTTTCTTCTGAGTGCAAGGCCTTGTAAGTCTGTCCAGGACACATGGCCATGAAGTTGACCTTGATTTGAACTGTTTGGTCCCCTTATTCAGAATTTCAACAATCACAGTAATTTGTAATACTTGAATTACTGTCTTACCAATAAATTTTTTGTTTGTTTGTTTGTTTTTCTGGCATGTGGACATAAGCTCTTCTGTCAAGGTATTTTCACAGATTTGAAATTGCAAAGTAAATAGCTTTATTTTTTTTATAAGCTATAAATTTCTCTGATTTTTCAGGAACTTTGTGAATATTTTAGAAAGAGAAAATTTATTTATATGTATATAAAGTTTATATATATATATGTATATAAATCAAAACAGGGAATTATATATATGTATATATATATATATATATAGTCGTCGGCAGCCGTCCGTCTCGAGAGACGATGGTGTAGCTTCTTAAGAGTCTATCTGCACCACAGAGAATGGTTGTGTAGTCCGACTCAGGAGTGACACGGTATCTGTCTCCTCCCGTGTTGAATCGACATCTTGCGATGACGCTGGAGTGTCCTCTCTAGTGAAGCTGAAGCTACAGAGCCTGGGCAGGGTGATATGGAGGGTCTGCTGTTGCCCATGCAGCAGACCCCCCCTCTCTTCGCAGCTGAAGGATCCAAGGGAAAGACGGAGTCAATACAGCTTGGCTTAAGGTGCACCTCAGGAGTTGCTGGTGTTGACTACAACGTCAAACCGGCTTAGGGACTCCGGCTCCGGATTTTCTGTCGGGGTTTACTCCCTTAGCCTTTCCCCTGAAGAGGTATGCCACAAGGCAGCAGAGGTTTTTTGGAATCAGAGCTTTCCTTCTCTGATGTGCCCTGACTGGAAGATCGAACCAGTGACACTTAGCTTGCAGGCCGATGCTCAATCCACTGAGCCAAACCAGCCAGGGTAATATATATATATCCAAATAGAAAATTATATATATATATAACCAAACACAAATTCTCAGTCTCAAGTCTAAAAAAACTACTGGTTTACTGGTTGGAAGAAGAAAATTTAGCAACAATAAATAAATAAATAACACAAAAGCAAAAAGGCAGTGTGTCTATAGATCTACAAATTATCCTTTCATCTAGCCTCTGTTTATATCACATTAACGTTTTTGTTGATTGATCAAATGTTTTTGATACTTAACCCTATTTATTATCATGATGTTTTAATACTTTTGAATCTAATGGCAAAATATCAAAATATTTGTGTGACATTTCCTTCATTTTTCAGTTATTTTCTCCTCCTTTATTTTTATTGAGGTGCTTTTACATAAAAGTAGATTTTAAAAATATGTCATTAACAATTCATTATTTCAAGCTATAATGCTCAGCTTGCAACATTATAATTATTTCCAGGAAAATCAATTGAAATTCTTCAAAGCAGAACATTATGATATAAAGTAAAAACTAGAAAAAATTCTAATGATAACAAAAAAAAATACTACTAATGCCTTAGATCTCTACCTAATAATTCACAGAGCATTAGTAACACAAGGAGTACAGTTATAGTTTCAATAAAGGCATAAACTCAATCTTTCAGGTGTCATTGCTCTATAGGATAAAAACTTATCCTATGTATGTAAAGGACTTTACATACATTTTAGGTATATATTCAAAAGAATATATACTTTATAGAAGATGAAGTTCCAAGAAGTTCAATGACAGTCTCCAATGCCATATAGTTATACAAAAATGCCCTGTAAAATCTTGTGGGAGAGGGGATTAGAATCAATGAGCAGATGATGTCATTGCAGTGTTCTACAGTAAGTTACCTGGAGAATTGGAGAGAATGCACGATTGGTTCACAAAGCATAAAAGAAAACTTCCATAGTCTACTCATTGATTAATTCATGTTTGTACCCATTCACACATTTATTCAAACATTCCATCCTTTAATAAGTGCAGACTGATGAAAATCACAACAACACAGATGGGTTGTCTTAGTCAACTACAAGTACTGACTTGAATTCATTCTTGATGTTCTTGACAGTTTCATCATTGTGAGGCTCAGAAATGATGCAAAGACTCCTGTCATAAATGAAGTTCTGCCAAAGAGGAAGAATATTTGTTGAGGTGGAGGCAGTAGGGATTGTGTGAAGAAGGGGAGCAGGGGAATAATACCAGGATGTACAGAAAACAGAATTAAAAATCTTTAAAACATTTTCCCTCAGCTTTGGATGCAAATTAGAATAATCTGAGAATGTTTTAAAATGTACTCCTGGAAATTTTCCCAGATGTTCTGGTTTAATATAGCCTAGGGTGAGACACAGGTGAGTGTGTGTGTACATGTGTGTGAGTGTGTGTGTGTATGTGAGTGTGTTCCTATGCACCTTTGGGTTTGAAATAAGAAATTCTGGAAGGATAAATGAAAAACTTCTGAGAGTAGTACGTCAGAGGGGAGAGTGGAAAAAGGAGAGAAGAAATAGGTCTGTGAGTACAGTGTGCAGAAAAAATACTTTGACTTCAGACTTTTGAAACAAGTAAATGTTTTATGTATTTCTAAAATAAAATTAAATAATGAAGAAAACATTAAAAGTAACAGTAAATAGAAACAAACATAGCATTCTAACCATACACTTAATAGGCTATAGTCTAAAAGCAAAAAGAAATGCAAGAGGCTTCCAGTCAAGATGGAGGCTTAGACTGACACGCTCTGTCTCCCTGCACAACTCAGTAGGAATACAACTACCTCAAAACCAAAGATAACCAGAAATTCTAGAAAATAAAATTACATTGAAGCCCAGCGTATGAAGTTATAAACCAGTGGTGCTCATCTGGATGGGTAGGAGGGGCGAAATTGGAATCTGGACAGAAAGGTCAGGCTGTGCTGTCTGTGGTAGCAGCGGGGATAGCGGCGGGACTGCAAGAAATTCCAGGGGAGCAATCTGGTTGCAGTCAAGACCTGGAAGCTTGCAATTCCAATGCTGGGGAAGGCAGACCCCCCATTGCCTTGGATGGTGAGGCCATGGGGAAGGAGCCTCCCAGTCTCTCAGCAGAGAGTAATGACAGGAATCCATCTTGGACCCCCACCCTTACACAAAGTGCCACAGAGCAGTGAAAAAGGTCGCCGGTTGCTGGGTAGTGACGAGTGCACAGGGCACTGCCCCCTACAGCCCGCCCAGGAAACAAAGGTAAACAAAAAACTGACAGGATGAAACAGACCACGATTGAAATCCTGGTGACACAGCTCACTAGGCAGCAGATGAGGGACCTAACTGATGAGCAAACAGGAAATCTGTCTGAGGGTCAGTTCAAAGCTATAGTCATAAGGTGGCTTACAGAATTAACAAAAGATTTGGAACAAGATGGGGAAAGAATGAAAGCTAGTCACACTGAAACAAATGAAAACACATACGAGACAAGTGGTGAGGAAATGAAAACCAGAGATCAAATCAACAAATTGGAGCATAGGGAAGGAACAAACAGTGAACCAATGCAGAAAGAGGAAACAAAAAGTGAGGAAAATGAGGAGAGGCTCAGAAACCTCTGGGACAGCTATAAGTGAATGAATATTCAAATAATAGGATTGCAAGAGGGCAAAGAAGAAGAACTAGAAATAGAAAAATTATGTGAAAAAATAATAAAGCAGAACTTCCCGAACTTGGGGAAGGAAATAAGACTTACAGGCCCAGGAAGCACAGAGTTCAAAAAAGCTGGACCCAGGGAGAACCACACCAAGACACATTATAATCAAAATGTCAGAAATTAAAGATAAAGAGAAAATCTTAAAAGCAGCAAGAGAGAAGAAAAGAATTATGTACAAAGGGATCCCAATTAGACTATCAGCTGATTTCTCAAAGGAGACCCTGCAGGCAAGAAGGGACTGGCAAGAAATATTCAAAGTAATGAAAATCAGAAAACTACAGCCACAAATACTCTATCCAGAGAAACCGTCATTCAGAATAGAAGGGCAGAGAAAGTGCTTCCAGGACAAAGTGAAACTGAAGGAATTCATTAGATCCAAACCACTATTATATATGATGTTAAAGGAACTGGTTTAAAAGAATGAGAATCAAAATTATGAACATTAAAATGAAAACTGCATCACAACAACCAACAACAGAAGCTAGGGCATCGAAACAAAGGCAAACTAAGTGGGCAACAAGAGTGGAAAAAGAATTATAGATATGGGGAGGTATATTGGGGGTAGGTCAGCAGGGAGACGGAAGGGGAAAAGGGAGGGAGATGGTACAGGAATTAAGATGCATAGTAGAGGGATTGGAGTAGACAGGAAGAGGTTGAGAAGAACTATATGCGCAACCAATGGGCATGAAATAAGGGGGAGGGACAACTGGAGGGAGGGGGGTCACTGGGTGGAGGGGAGCAAAGGGAAAAGAAATTGGGACAATTGTAACAGTATAATTAATAAAAGATATTAAAAAAAGAAATGCAAAGACATCTGAAATATGCATAACAAGTTTACTAAATGTCTATTTTTATCATGATATTGGTATTGCAATTCTTAAACTTTTTGTTTTATTGTAGGATACAGCAAAATATGTGTAATTATATTCTAGTAGTCAGGATTGTCACCATAGGAAGAGCTGTACAAATATAGAATTAAAATGAGACATAACTCTGTGGTGTTAGATTTGAAGTTATTGATATGGAATCATGTTTAGATATATCCCCCATAGGTCGGCCCTCTGAAAGGATCTAGAAGCAACATAATCATAGCATCCATGGGCACACAAAGTAGTCAGATCAGGTTTCTCATCACCACTAAAAGGAACCAGAACTCCTAAACAATTATCTGAGTTAGGAAAAATTTTTTGTCAGAAAGCAAGGAAGATCTCAGAGAACAATGGGGACTTCTTCACCCAACTGGAAGGAAATCCCAGAGGCCAAATGTGGGATTAATTGAGAATGAAAATGATGACATTAATAATTGTAATAAAATGGATAAGATGGAATTCCATTAATCTTTTGCGATATTCAAAATGAGGATGAACAGAGAGGACACATTCTTGTTTTTAAAAGAATGTTTGCTAATCAATGTAGAAAAAAAGAAAGAGAATTTTAAAAAGACACCATTTTGTAATTATCAATGTAAGATTTGATTCAGGCCAGAATAACCACTGACTGCTAAAATCATTAGGATATTTTCACACCCTAATCATCACCCTACCTATGGTTTATTCATTATGAAGGGGGAAACATAACTTTATAATAAAGAGCTCTGGTAGAAAACACTTTTAACAAATGATAAAAATTAACCCCATCGGTAATGGGACAAGCTACATGATGTGTTTCCTGGTGAGATGCAGTGGGAAGTACTAAATGTCATGGATTAAATGTAATGTCCAAACTGTTTGAATCTAATGAGAAAATCACCAGACATATAGAACATTTTATGAGTCAATAATACTGCAAAAAGAGAAGAGAGAAAAACAGCCTGGAGACAGTTGTAAAGTTAAGTAATTAATGAGATACTGCAATGCAATGTAATGTATGACTCAAGTACCCTCCTAGGCAGGAAAATTTAAATATATGTGTGTGTGTTTATGTGGGGGAAGACAAAAAGAAGAAAGAATAAATGTGACAAAATATTTAAAATTGATGAGTCTGGACAATACGTTATTTCAATTTTTATAAGTACAAATATAAGGAAAAAAGTTTGGAAAAAATCATATATGAAATTGGTCAAAAAAGAAAATAAAATGTGAAATCTTAATATCTAAATTTTCTACAGCAATATTTAAATCATCACATAAAATTTAAAGGCAAATGAAAAACAAAGGGTGCAAACAAAACTAACAAATAAATTGAAAGACACAATCTGAAAAGATAAACCTCTCAAAATAAAAATAGCATAAGAAAGTGAACATAAATTTCATAAAAAAAAAAAGTTCTGGCTGCTGTGACTCAGTAGATTTAGCATTGGTCTGTGAACCAAATGTCGCTGGTTCGATTCCCAGTCAGAGCACATGACTAGGTTGCACACCAGGTCCCCAGTTGGGAGTGGGTGAGAGGCAACCACACAGTGATGTTTCTCTCCCTCTCTTTCTCCTTTCCCCCCTCTCTAAAAACAAATAAATAAAAATTTTAAAAAAACAATTGCCAACACATTTGTTCTAAAAACAAAAGCAAAAAAACACTGTCACCCCACAACTGCCTGGGCCCAGCCTTGGTTTAACCCCACTGTGTTTTTGACATCACTGTAGACAGCGAGCCCCCAGGCTGCATCTCCTTGGAGCTGTCAGCAAAGTTCCAAAGACAGCAGAAAATTTTCATGTTCAGAGCCCTGGGGAGAAAGGATTTAATTATGAATGTTCCTACCTTTGTTACCAAACAGCAATTGGCTGCACACTGTCACCCTCTAGGCAAAATTCCAGAGGCAAAGATTTGATGATAGAGGAAGAGTCTTTACTGGAAAGCACTTAAACCTATCAAGTCACAGCTCTAATTATGAAAGCCTATCAATTAAGGCTAAACTCTACTACCTGAGTTCTCCTAGCTTTTCCCCCATTAGTTTCTGCAGGGTTAGTTTACAGACTAAAACAACATAATATACAAAGGCTGCACAATTCTGGAAGAATGGCAGGCTTTTGCCTCAGAGCCTGTTCCCTCTAGAACACGCAAAGGATAACCCTGCCACCCTCTGGCAGGCCAGCCTGATCCTAAGCTGTGTCCAGGGTTCCTTCCCATACAAAATACCATCCTTTGAGAAATGCAGGCAGCTGCAGCATGATCATCCTGGCATCCTCAAGAAACAAGAGCCTGAGAGTGAGCCTGAGAGAGAGTCAGCTCAGGAGCCAGAAAAGCTTGTGAGCCAAAGAGCCAGCCCTCTTTTTATTTCCATTGGCTCTGGAGGCACTCAGCTTCTCAGCCAATCCCGTCCCAGACTGCTTTCCATTTCCTCAGCAAACTCCTCCTATGCACCCTCCTACTTCTTCCCAGTGACCTTAATTATCTCTCTCTATCATTTCTACAGAATTATTCTGGAATTTATTTATGTGGCAGAGTGGTGACTTCAGAGGCCATAATGGACTGGTGGCAAGTCCATGTATGAGAAATTTGATGATGAGAATTTCATTCTGAAGCATACAGGTCCTGGCATCTTGTTCATGGCAGATGCTAGACCCAACACAATGGTTTTCAGTTTTTCACCTGTACTGCCACGACTGAGTGGTTGGGTGGCAAGCATGTGGTCTTTGGAAAGGTGAAAGAGAACACAGATATTGTGGTATCTATGGAGTTCTTTGGGTCTAGGAATGACAAGACCAACAAGAAGATCACCATTGCTAACTGTGGACAACTCTAATAAATATGAATTATGTTTTATCTTAACCACAAGACCATTCCTTCTGTAGCTCTGGAGAATACCCTTTACCCCCATTGGTTTGGAATGTTCTATAATATTCTTGCTCTTGCTACAGTTCATTGGGTTCTATATTTTCCTTACTCCTTCCAAGTCTAACTGGAGTGCAGAGTCACATTTATGTTTATGAAATAAAAACTAAACAACAACAAAAAATAAGCATAATTTCTCATTTAACATTAAAATTTCAACTTTACCAATAATAATAGAAACCAGCAGTTAATTCCATTAAAATATGCATCATTAAAGAATTTCAGTAAAATTGTTATTCTTCCAAGAAGAAAACTTAGCAAATACTTATATAAAGCCTTAATAATACACATATTTTAGGTTTATACATGAATGGGGAAATTCCACTTCAATAATTAATCATATGGAATTAAGGATTGCCCTAAAGATAAGCATAATGATGTTTATGATAGCATTGTTTATAATTGTGCCAAATTAGAAATAACTTAAGCGGCAAAAGTAAAATCTTGGTTAGGCAAATCATGTACTATACTATTAAATATTATATGGGAAATTATATATATTATATTTATGTGTGTGGATGTATATATGTGTATATATATATATATATATATACACTTTGGTGAGATTGTAGGGGTTTTGTCTTATTATTTTATGCATTTTATTTTTTTTAACAAACTCACTTGTAACTCAGAATCTTATTTTAATCTATATTTATTTTTATTAAATTTATTGGGATGACATTGATTAATAAAATTATATAGGTTTCAGGTGTACGATTCTATAATACATCATTTGTATACTGTATTGTTTGTTCACCACCCCAAGTCAATTCTCCTTGCATTACCATTTATGCCCACTTTACATTCTTGTATCTCTTCCCAAGGCCCTTTCCCTCTGGTAGTCACTATGCTGCTGTCTGGGTCTCTAAAGTATTATTTTATTTCTGTTTTTTTCTTTCTTTATTTATTTCTTCCTTCCTTCCTTCCTTTCTTTCTTTCTCTTTCTTTTCCTTTTTTTTTTTGTTTTGCTTAATCCCTTCTCCTTTGTATCCAGCCTCCCAACACCCCTCCCCTCTGAAAGCTGTCAGTCTGTTCTCTGTATCTATGAGTCTATTTCTACTTTGTGTGTGCATATATATAATATGCTATAATATATATATATACTATATACATACATATAAATGAACAAAAATTCTATAATAACTCCATAATGTATTATATGTATCTTTGGTGAGATTGTAGGGGATTTTTCTCATTATCTTATATACATTAAATTTGTAACCTTTTAAAAAAACTAATGCATGCTATCTGTTTGAAAAGTATTATGAAAAAGAGAGAAGAAGCTTATACAAATAGGATAATTACAAAAACTCTAAAAATAACTCAGAGTTTTAAATACTTTAAACAAATGAAACAGGAGCATTTTAAAAATTGTCATTAGGTAGTATTAAGGGCAGTGTAAAAGGATCAAGATCATAATAAATTTAGGCTAATATAAAATAAATACATGGAAAGGAGAGGCTTTCTGTTTAAAACAGGAAGAGAAAGAAGAAGGGACAAAGGAGAAGAAAAGGGGAAGGGAAAGATGAAGCATAAGAATCTTTATCATATTTTTCTGTCAAGTAAAATGATCTTTACATCATTAAGGGCAGAACGAACTTTGCTAAGAGAGAATCAATTCCCCTAGTATGTAAAATATGTATATTATATATATATATACATATATAATATATATATATATATGACAGCACATAAACTATAATCATGTTTGTTACTTAGCCCAGATAAATTAGTCCTCAAATAATTGAAAAAAGAAAAAAAAATCTTCAAGAAAAAGACTCCTAGTAATTGGAGATCTGTGGTGAATAGAAAACTTTTGAGCCTTGACTAGTACGGCTCAGTTGGTTGTGCATTGTCCTGCAAAGCAAAGGGTCACAGTTCAATTCCTGGTCAGGAACACATGCCTTGGTTGGAGCGCGTGCGAGTGGCAACTGGTCGATGTTTCTCTCACACATCGATGTCTCTTTCCCTCTATTTCTCCCTCACTTCCCCAGTCTCTAAAAATAAATAAACAAAATATTAAAAATAAAAGTTGTTGAAAATCTAAATCAGGTGAATACAGTCATAATAAAAAAGGAAGAATGGGATTCTTTAATATTGAAATTTTCAAGGTGTCTCTTACTTTGTTAATTTACAAAAGTCAATGCACCAAACCTTTGACGTGCTGAAGAGTCAATTTACGAAAAACTTTAACAAATATTTGAACAATATCTAGGGCAATTGCCCTGGCTGGCTTGGCTCAGTGGATTGAGCGTCGGCCTGCGAGCTAAGTGTCGCTGGTTCGATCTTCCAGTCAGGGCACATCAGAGAAGGAAAGCTCTGATTCCAAAAAACCTCCGCTGCCTTGCGACATACCTCTTCAGGGGAAAGGCTAAGGGAGTAAACCCCGACAGAAAATCCGGAGCCGGAGTCCCTAAGCCGGTTTGACGTTGTAGTCAACACCAGCAACTCCTGAGGCGCACCTTAAGCCAAGCTGTATTGACTCCGTCTTTCCCTTGGATCCTTCAGCTGCGAAGAGAGGGGGGGTCTGCTGCATGGGCAACAGCAGACCCTCCATATCACCCTGCCCAGGCTCTGTAGCTTCAGCTTCACTGGAGAGGACACTCCAGCGTCATCGCAAGATGTCGATTCAACACGGGAGGAGACAGATACCATGTCACTCCCGAGTCGGACTGCACAGCCATTCTCGGCGGTGCAGATAGACTCTTAAGAAGCTACACCATCGTCTCTCGAGATGGACGGCTGCCGATCTAGGGCAATCTGTTGCTGCCGAATATCCAACAGAGCCCAGGAGAGGGCAGGTGAAAAGGCAAGGACTGAAGCAAGAGATAAAACGTAAGGGGAAAAAGCAAATATGGGCAGAAGCAGGCAGACACTTGGGCAGAGGTGGTTCTGGCAAGGATGAGAACTGGGAAACTGAGAATGAGCAGAAATAGTTCTGCAAAAATAGACGGGAATTGCATTGTAGGGAAAGACCAACCATTGACTAGTAAATGGGAATTCCAAGATACAAAACCCTCGAGAGATTAAATCCAGCTGCTCTGTAAAGGATCTGCCTTCAAATTGCTCTGACAAAATAGTGGCAGGGGAGTCTCAGCACATAAACTAAACCTTCAAAGAAAATTCTCTGTATTCAAAAAGCTAGTCATTCAATCAACTGATTTTCTAGTAATTTGGCCTGCTCCCTTTCAGGTCATCATTAGATTATTAAATTAAAAATAATATCCAAATAAATGATAATTCTCATTATTAATATTATCATCGATTATAAGATATAATATTACAGGGAATGTGTAATTTGTGCTACCTTGAGATTTTTTTTGTAGCTAGCATTTACTGAGTACTAATTTTGTAACAAACACTCCAGAGGTATGCTGATATTTACATTAGAGCCCTGATTTCTCACAACACTGAATTTAAGTGCAGTTGTGTTCTCCATTTTACAGATAAGAAAAGCTAAATTCATTAACCTAGCGAGCCCATACATAGACATACATCAAAATGGCTTTGACAATTGGTACCTGATTTCTATATCATTTTTAAAAGGTTGTTTGTTTGTTTGCTTTTCAATGATTGAGATATAGTTGACATATAGCGTTATATTAGTTTCAGGTGTACAGCATAATGATTCAATATTTGTATATATTGAGAAATGATCACCATAATGTCTGTTATATACCCATCACCACGCATAGTTCTAAACATATAATCTATATTTGAAAGTTGCTAGAACGTTGGTTTTACTCCTTATATTTTGTTTTTTAAATTATGTTATATCAGAAATGTGTGAAGATAAATTTATGAGACAGAGTTTTAAATTACTTTTGACATCACATTTTGAAATGGAGACATACACATTTTCTATCTATTTGGCAAAATTATTTAAAATGTAGGAGAGGGTTCCACATCATTGCAGACTACAGAAGAAGCAGTATTACCAGGCTTTTTCCAGGTTCTGCATTACTCCCTCACCCACTCATGGAAAGGAAACCATGGCAGTGAACAACAAAGAGCTTCCCAGCCCTTTAACAGCCTCACCAGGACTTCAGGTTGAGCCTTGAACTCTGTTAATGGTAACTATGTATGTATTTTATCATTCCATTTTAAAAATCAGCCTAGAACTATTAGGACATCAATTCTTTTGCTCTTATCAGCAAACTACTCTGGACTGAATTCTGGTTCCCAAATCTTACCCCAGAGACACTCAGTAGCAGCCCAAAGACATCGTAGATGCAAATTCCAATTTTGCTGACTGTATTTTTAAAGCTATTGTCTGCCTCACATCACTCAATACTGTTCTTTGACCCTTGGTCTGACATTCTGGTATCACAAGGAACATTTTATAGTTGATCTTGTTACTGCAAGCAAAGAACCAAGTATAGATTCCCAATTAGATACTAGCTACTGAGATGGCTTTAGGAGATAATATGAAAGTAAAACACTCCTAAAACTCTACTAATTTCTAATCTACAGTAGCTTATCCTGGACATTCTTAAGCTCAGTGTTACATTCTGTATATTTAGGTTATATTTAATTACTTTCCCCAGAATATAGAACATTTTACTTTCTACAGATAGAGTACGTGGTATATTAGTTTTTTTTAAAAATATGACTCTTGCATTGGGATGTACTGAAAAAGAAAATTTCTCAGAAGTCATCTAACCTAAGCGGCTCCAGAGAAAAAAAGAGGAATATAAGTCAGTGTACTTTAAGATAAAGTTTCCTTCCTAAAATTTTACTTATGGGAAAATATAGATAACATTTTTTACTGGTTATTCTTCATGCATTAATGAAAATGTCAAACTTATCCTTACACATGATTAGAAGGAGCCTACTACGCCTATTCTAAGGAAGATCAATGTGCCAGTGTTTGGAAAACCAGAATCCAGTCCCTCACACACTTCTTAGATTAGTTCAAAGGAACCAAAAAACTTCTATTTTGTTTCCAGAATCCCAGAGGTCAGTTCCTTTGTTAAGAGCCTTTGGTTCCCCTCACAATGGCCTCTGTTTTATCCTAGGGCATTCAGAAGTCTTCCCAAGCTTTCTTCACAAATCCCACTTAATGTAGGGAATTACTCATAAGTTTTTTGAGATCCTCGACCCACCATTTAGAAACCAATAATAAAAGCAAGACCAAATTCTGAACACACTATAACATACTAAAACAAAATCAAACAAACAATAAACGGAAACAAAACAGCGAACATATTCATATTCAGAGTCACATTATATCGTGCCAAAGGCTGTCTCAGTCAGTTGTGCGACTCCCTAACATGTCTCTCCAGCTGATGGAGAGGATGAGATACTTAAATATCTTCATTGACTAATAAAGCTTTATATTCTTTATCTTGGTTTACAGGGTGCTATAGTTCAAGGGTAATTGTCTTTGGTGCATAATGTGAGATTATTTTGTTCATCCTGATATAAAGGAATACCCGAAAATGTGAAAATCACCGCTTCTCTTCTTTGCCATTTCTACGTAGGTCTCCATTTGCAATCCAGCCCGCTGGTGCAATAACCGCTTCTATTCTGCTTCTTTAGCCCACTTCATGCCAAAACCTTGCTCCGCCCTATACACTTTTCTATGCATAAAAGGAATGCACAGCAGTTGTTCAGGGCTCAGACTTTGGAGGGAACTCCTCTGAGCCTGCATGAGTAATAAAAATCCCTTCGCTACCCTCTGAACTCGCCGAGTCACTATTTTTCGTAACACTGAAAGTTGGCAAATGTTTTATTTCTATTTGCTTAGTTTTCTTTTTTCTTTTCTTTTGGTCCATTTACTCATGCTCCACTGTGTAACATAATTTGATATCTATTGTAGTTCTTTTAGCTTACAAAAGAAAAAAGGTGACTTTGTGAAATAAAAGCATTATAAATAAAGATTCCTATAGAGGAAAGTGAGCTGGAGTCAAGCCCCAGGGTATAGGTCTACTCTTAGCTCTGCAAATAAGTGTATCTGGGTCAAAATGACACTATACTTTTGGTGCCCTGTGTCCATCTGTGTCCTCCGTGGAAAAACATTTCATATTATTGCCTGGCACTACTGCAGGAATCAAATTGATTATAAATAGAAAGCATGCTGACAAGCAGGCTACATGATTAATTTTTAAATGTTATAGATTCTCTCATAAGAGTCTGTCAGGAAATTTTTTTTTTGGTTAATAGCAACAATTATGTCTCTTCTTTCTAATAAAATATTCAAGAAACCATTGCTCTTGCTTGACTGGCATAGATAGGCAAAAGAGGAAGTATGTCTTTGAACAAGTCGTCGTGACCTATTAGCTCAATAACTATGCCATGTATTAAGCATGAAATTTGGTCATTCAAATTAGAAAATAAAGATATTTGTACATTTTCTATACTGCCTTTATTCATAGATTATGTTTACAATCTTAATAGCTGACAAAGGAAGTGAAGTTGGCTTGAGTAAGTCTTTTTTAAGTGCCAGGTACATTTACTGGACCCTATTGCTTTCCTACTGAGTGCTAGATAAAAGTGAATACTGTCCTGTAGCCTGGACTGTGAGGGGTCAGGGTAAGTGCGGTGAAGGGCATAGGAAGCACTCAAGGTATTACCCCAAGAGAAATATTAGGAGGGATAAAATTATACTTCAGACGCTTTTAGCTAAAACTCTGGGTAAGGAACCAGTAGGCACCCTTGGATAGTTCTCCAAACTCTAGGAATCTGCTCTTCTTATCCATTTAACATACTGTTTCACAGTGGATTGATTTTAGGGAAAGTTTGCACAGCACTGGGAATAGTTACAATAATAATGATTGGAGTGGCCAAAAGAATGCATGACCAAAAATATTGAATAATAGACTCCCTGAGTAACTTCCCTGTTTTTTATATTCCAGCCGGTGTCAGAATGATTACTTTCTTTGTGCTACCTAAACTGCATATGAGCAACTATCCATTTACTTGCAGTAGCATTAAATGCTTTTGCCTGCAAACTGTAAAAGCTTTATTTTCCTAGCTTGCCAACTTTTAGCATGCTTCCAACTCTGCAATCAGAAATAATAAAAAAAATGTGGGGCCAACAAATTGCTGAACTATTCTGTCAAATAGTATGTTAAGGTCTAGGTCTTTACTGCCTTTAAGAAGAGTAACTGCTCTTCTGATGAGAGCTAGTAATCTATAGTTCACACAGATGGCAGTTATGCCACTCTCGTTGCCCTCCATCCACCACCACCATAAAAGGTACCACCGTAAAAGGTACACTGATATTTATGAACACATAAAGTCACACTTGATGTATTTATCTAATCAGATATGTTCCGTTATAATATCAACTCAATTATCAGCCATGAACCTTTTTCTAAAAAGTTTCCAGAATATAAGCATTCTCTGACAAACCTGCCAAGAGTAGGTAAATAGTTGAAACTACCCCCATATATTCAGATTTGACAAGGAAGTGATAATGTGCTAATAAATGATAATGTAAATAACAATTAAACTGTGACAAGAATGTTGAAAATGTTCCTTTACAGGGAAATGGAAAACGATTAAAAATTATTAATTATTTATTTCTTGCCATTTTATAATTTTCAACTCACATTTTTCTGATAGAGAAGAATGTATGATTAATACTCAAGTATGTACATGTACATATGTTGCTATACATACAAATTAATATGCACAAATTATACCTTTAATTCACAATACCAAAATAGTAGTACTATAAGTAATAGTAGTTACTCAAAATAGTTCTATCTCCACAGTAACTTTCAATTCAGAAAAATATATTCTTATAAAATAGTAATTATAATAATAATAATAATTCACATTTATTGAAAGCTTACCTAAGTACCAAGCAGAGTTCTAAGTGGCTCTATTTATTAGCTAATTAATTAGTAAAATATTCATGTGCAGTAGGCACTATATTATCTCTGCTTTACAGATAAGTAAGTTGTAATATAGAAAAGATGTAAAAAATGAATAAAATAATCCCTCAAATTGAGTAGTTCAATAAGGTATGCATTTTGTTGGGCCTATTATTACTAATTCTAAGACACTGAACTGTCTTTGTAAATTATTTATCAGGACATAAAATAATGTAGGTGATTTTATAAACAAAGTATATTGCTGAAATATGTTTTAAATAAGACCTTCTTAAGAGTAAAAACTAAATAGGCATTGTCTAATATGTTTGTCTTGTGACTTGGCCCTGAAGTTGTATAATGGTCAAATAATAGATTTGGTAAAAAGTAAACTGTATGACTTCTAGCCAAGATGGAGGCCTAGACAGACATGCTGCATCTCCCTCCACAACTAAGAAGGAATACAACTACCTCAAAACTAGAGACAACCAGAAGTTTCAGAAAATCGAGTTGCATGGAAATCCAACAAACAAAGATATAAAGAAGAAATACTCATCCAGACAAGTAGGAGGGGCAGAGCTGGAGTAGAGAGGATGTGGTGTGGTGGCAGCAGCAGTGGTTGCAGTGGAAGGCTGCCAGAAAGTGCAGTCACACATTTTAAGAAGTCAGGAGGGACACCTGGGGAGCGCTTCCAGCACCAGACCAGACCACGTGGCTCACAGTCACAGCCGCTGAAGAAAATAAAGCCTCATTGCTTCTGACTGTGTAAACCAGTGGGGGTTGGGGTGGAGGAAGAAACTACCCATCTCTCAGCAGAGTCTGCCTGTTCAAAGGGCCTCCACAGTCCTAGAACATATGCAGACCCACTCACTCTGGGAATGACAGCCAGGGAGGTATCAATCTCATACAAAGTGGGAGAAGTGCTTGGAATAGAGAAGAGTGCTGAGCAAGCGACATTGTTCCCTCTCAGACCCCTCACCCACATACAGTGCCACAATGTGGTGAAACAGTTCTCCCTCTACTGATAAGAACCTAAGGCTCCGCCCCTTACAACATGACAGGTGAGACAGCTCTACCTAAGACACAGAGGCAAACAAACACAGGAGCCTGTCAAGATGAGGAGATAGAGAAGTACGGCCCAAAATGACGAACAGATCAAGGTTCCAGTGGGAGAACTAAGTGACGAGGAGTTAGCCAATCTAACAAATGAGGAGATAGCCAACCTAACAGATGAAGAGCTCAAAACAGTGGTGATAAAGATGCTCACAGGCTTGACAGATATGCTTAAGTATGGCAAATGCATAAGAGAAGAAGTGAAGGCTATGCTAAATGAAACAAAGGAAAATCCATACAAAACCAACAGTGAAGGGAAGGAAACTGGGGTTCAAATAAATGATTCGGAACATAAGGAGAAAAACAACAGTTGACTAGTACAGAATGAGGAAACAAGAATTGAAAAAAATGAGGAGAGGCTTAGGAATCTCTGGGACAAGTTTAAACATGCCAACATCCAAATCATAGGGGTGCCAGAAGGAGAAGAGGAAGAGCAAGAAATTGAAAACTTATGTGAGAAAATAATGAAGGAAAACTTCCCGTATTTGGTGAAGGAAGTAGACATACAAGTCCAGGAAGCACAGAGTCCCAAACAAGCTAGACCTAAAGATGACCACACCAAGACCCATCATAATTAAAATGCCAAAGTTTCAAGATAAAGAGAGAATCTTAAAAGTAGCAAGAGAAAAGCAGAAAGTTACCTACAAAGTGGTGCCTATAAGACTATCAGCTGATTTCTCAAAAGAAACTTTGCAGGCAAGAAGAGACTGGTAAGAAATATTCACGGGGATGAAAAACCAGGACTTACAACCAAGATTACTATATCCAGCACAGCTATCATTTAGAATGGAAAGGCAGATAAAGTGCTTCCCAGATGAGGTAAAGCTAAAGAAGCTCATCATCACCAAGCTATTATTATATGAAATGTCAAAGGGACTTACTTAAGCAAAAGAAGATCAAAATTATGAACATTAAAATGACAACAAAATCTAAACTATCAGAACTATCGACAACTAAATCTAAAAAGTAAGAACAAATTTCAACAAAGCAAACCAGAAGAGGAACAGAATCATAGGTATGGGGATCATTCGGAGGGTTATCAGCTGGGAGGGGGGAGGGGAAAAATGGGAAAAGGGTGCAGGATTTAAGAAGAATAATTGGTAAATACAAAATAGATGGGGGGAAGTTAAGAATAATATAGAAAAGGGTGAAGCCAAACAATGTATATGCATGACCCCTGGACATGAACTAAGGGGGGTGGGATTGCTGGATGGAAGGGGGATACTGGGCAGAGAGGAGCAAAGGGGAAAAAAACTGAAACTATTGTAACAACATAATCAATAAAATGTACTTAAAATATTTTTTTAAGTAAACTGTAAGTTTTTATTAATCAGTTCTTAATAAATGAAGCACAGAAAATCGAGGGAAAAAATTTACCTGAAAAATGTTTCTTCAAATGATTAAACATATTCAGAGAGCTAGAAAAATGCTCTCCCCCTATATTGAAGATAAAATAAACTACATGTAAAAGAAATATTATGTTACCAGCAAAAATAGTAAGCTCAGAGCTGGCTACATTGTCCCATATGTTTGTCGATACCAAAATGTGGCTACTGAGGACTTAAGATGTGGCTGGATCAGACTAAGTTGTCTGTTTGTGTAAAGTCCGCATCAGGATTCATGGACTTAGAATTAAAAAAAAAAAGTAAAGTATCTCATTAATAATTACGTACACTGATGTTTTATTGGAATAATAATATTTTTATCTATATTGGATTAAATAAAATATACAATTGTGACTCTTTTATTTTACTTCTTTAATGTGAAACAGAAAATTTTAAATTACACGTGGGCCTCTCATGCTCTTAATTATGTGATGGTGCTAATTCTCACCCTTGTTTTCTGTGCACTACAATAAGTTAGTCTCTCTAAATGGCATTATATAAATGTGTGTATAAGAGTCTCGAGATAGGAAATCTTTGGAAGAGCATAATGTGCTACCATATAAGTAACTTTAAAAATGGAAATTAAAAACCTACTATGTTGACTAACATATGGTTTTTCAAAAGTCATATTGTTGAAGACTTTCTGTAAAGAAATACAAAAAGTTTACTCAAAAAAAAAAAAAAGAAAGAAAGAAAGAAAGAAACAATGGTGTATAGTGGAGATTTTCAACTGTGTGCCACAAGAATTTTTAAAACACGCATTACCTGACTACTTAGTCAAAGGCACTGACCTTTTTTCCCTTAGAATTGTTAAATTAAAAAATGACAAAAGCTAACACAATAGTCTTTCAGTCTGAATAAATCAAAATTATACCTATTTTTGTCAGATTGGCAAAAATATATTTTTTGGTGTGCTGCAGAATTTTAGTAATTAGTTTATGTGCACCATTGAGATAAAAATGTTGAAAATTGCTTATATATATTAACTGGAATAGAAAAAGAGTCACCCTTACATAAGAAAAATACCCAGTGCCAAAGAGGAGCCGATTACTTAGAGAACTTATGGTAAAATATCAAAATGAAAGTTGTAACCCTTACTGAGGCAGTGCCTGGTAGTGGTTAGGGGGATGGTTTCTGCATTTAGCCTTCCTCGATCCTAGAATTGCAAAGAAGTCTGTGTTCTTGGACAAATTTCTTAGTGTCTTACTCTTGCTTCTCAAAGTAGAGTCTGAGAAAAAGATGTGCATGCCAGTAGTTTGCCTAGTTATCTGATCTGAGGAAGAAGGCATTCCAGACAACAGGACTAAAGGGGAAGAAAGGAAAGAAGTTCAAAAATGTCTTATTACATTGAACACTGAGTTTAGGATCTTCTGAAGAATTTCATGAAATGTATCTCAAAACTCTGCAACAAGAACCAAAGGGAGAGACACATTTCCCATTGTCTCTTGATGTCGTGGATCAAGAATACAAGGACAGGGATTTAAAACTATCAGCCATCATTGATCCATATCCCAATTACAAGAGTCTGAGTTGTGTTTGCACAGTGGCAGAACTCTGTTTGCCCCATATTGTGGTGCAGAAGAAGGCTGGGGGAAAGAGGTGAGAAGTGTGCTTAGCTTGAGGCAGGGTGTGACTTTACCTTTGTGAAGTCCATCAGTGTTCTTCTGAAACTGGTTGCTGGAGCTGTGTTCTAAAGAGAAGAAGCAAAATGATTTCGGAATGATTCAAGAGAGATGTGAAAACATGAAATACTTACAAGTTTCAGTTTTCTTACTGAAAAATGAGGATGAGAATGGGACCTTCTGTTACAGAAACAGGGGAGTCCAAAAATCCCCGGTGTTTGCGGCTGGGGGATGGGGAGGAGGAAGCAGCTTTCAGAATGCCTCCACATGCCTGAGGCTTGTGGCTGGTGGCTGGTGTCTTTCATTATGCAAAATTGCTTGGATGCTTCCAAGGCCTCAGGTGAATGGGAGGAGTCTTGAACCATGGGATGGGATGGAAAGCACACAGAGCCTCCGTGGGGTTCTGTGAATGGTCAGAACTGTTGGCAACACCCACTGCGTCAGAGGATGCAGTCAGGGATATATAGGCAGCTGTGAACACTTTAGGGATGGTGCGCTCTGGGGCTGTCTCCCTTGCTGGCGGGTGTTCGCAGGGGTGCTATGGAGAAGGAGAGGAGATCCACGTGGTTTACAGAAAGAAGACAGTTCGCAAGGAGGCTGAGAATCCAGGCGGTCCTGCATTCAGAGCTGGTAGGGGGGAGGAAAGGATATGTGTAACTGTTAAATAAACAATTTTCTTTTCACTCAACTGAACTATTAAAAGAGTTGTAATTCTGGTGGCGGGCAATTGGACCCCTAACTAAAGAGCCCGTAGGTTTGTTTTCAATTGGAGCAGCCCAGGGGTTCTGTAACACTTCCACACAGCATTATTGTAACAGAGTGAAATGTTTGGTCTCTGATTCTATCTTAATACTAGTCTGCATTTTCCCCATGGCCTTCAGGCTAAATAGCTCATTCTATAGATATGCTTAGAAAAATAATTTTTAGAGAAATTCTAATTATTAGAGGAATTCTTCTTGGGGTTTGAGTTTTTGGAAGAATGGCCTCTTGCCAGAAGGCTCCTCTCCCAAAGGATGGGGAAAAAGTAGATTTATAATTATAATACAAATAAATAATGCAATAATTAATAAATAGTAATACAAGAATAAACTCTGTGTTTCATATACTCACAACTTTCAACCTACTTTTGCCAACCCCTTTATGAAAGAATAATGATTGTTTATCAAAGAACTGCAGGAGCCTCAAGACAGGACTCAGATGATCAGGGGTCAATGGACAAAGAACAAAGAGATTTAGAAATTTTGTGCTCTCCTTCTTCAGACCCCTGCACTCTTCCTCAGATCCTTGTGAGTCCCCAAATGTCTGTGACTGGTTGTCAGTCACCTCTTTCCCCATTGATTCTCTCTTCCCTTTTCATAAAAGAATCCTTAACTCTGGACTCTCAGAAGATGGATTTGAGGATCCTCTAAGCACCACCTCCTTTTCTTGAGTTGGTGCCTTCTCAATCAATATATCTTTCCTTACTCTAAACACTGACATTTTGAATATTGGTCTTTTGAAGCATCAGGCAAACAGATTTTGGATCAGTAACATTGTTATAAGAATTGAGAGTAATTTTAAAGCATTGAGCTCACTGCCTAATAAAATGCCCTTCCTTGCCCAACATGTCTTAGCACTTAGATTACTCAGGATCCCCCAAATTGTAATGACTTAAAAAGGAAATATATAAACTTGTATATCAGGTCTGTCCAGAAGGTATCCAGCCATGTAATATGAAAACTAGAGACATTTATTAAAGAAGACACAAGATAAAAGAAATATTGTTTGTAGCTCAATGATACCTCAGTCCCCTTCACAGTAGTCATCCTGGGACCTCACACAGTTCTCCCAATCACCATCAGCTGCCCCATTGTATTTTCCTGAATCTCATCGATGGTCAGAAATCTCTTCCCTTTCAAAGGTGACTTTAGTTTGGAGAAAAAGCCAGAAGTCGCAGGTGCCAAATCTAGGCTGTAGGTGAGCTGAGTCACCTGTGTGATTTGATGTTTTGCTTAAAAACTGTGCACAAGACATGATGAATTAACAGGTGCATTTTTGTGATAAGGCTGCCGATCACAATTTCCCATAGCTGCAGCCTTCTGAATCATCCAAATAGTTTCTGTGGAGAAATGTTCAAGTTTAACACAAAATCTGATGCATATTTGTTGCTCTACTTGGTCAGTTATTTGAATGTGATGGCCACACAGTATATGTGCCCACCATGCTCATTTAATGGCACCTATCAGCCCCAAGGACTAGTATAGTGAAGTCTGTCATAGTTCACGCATGGTCATTCCAGTCCACTTGCCTTGGCTGCCAGGTTACACAAATGTTGCACAAACCATTCTCATTATATCAACAATGGCTGGACTTTTTCTGGGCAGACCTTGTACGCGCGCATGCAGGTATGTGTGCATGTGTGGTGTTTATTATGTGTTTGCAGTGGCAAGAAAAAAATTCTGAGGTGTTTTAAATTAAAATTGCAGCAGCCAGAGAGTGAAAGAAAGAAAACAACCTATTAATCTGTAGACTAGCTCTGACAAAAGACTACTCATATTCCTGTATATCTGTTTAAATTTAGGTGTAAATTCCAGGTGGCCATTTTCCTGATTATTGAAAAGAGAGAATAATCAGAAGCCATAGAATCCCAGGAGCCACCACTTCTTATTTACACATGAACTTCCAATCTGCTGCCCATAGCTAATCCACAAAACACTACTTTCTTGCAGACTCTGCTGTCCTTATGCCAGAACCAGTCCCATTTCACCTTCTCCCATTTCTTCTTTTCTTTCTTCCTTTCTTTTCTTTTTTTTTAAAATCTATACATAATGTAAATTCTTTCAAAATGATGGCTTATGTTTTTCTCCGCCCTACTTGATGTATAAAAACACTTGCAAAACTCCATGACAGATGGGCATGTTGTCTTTCCTATTTAACGCTGATGTTGGTGCTTTAGCCTCCATGATCTATGACCTGTGTTTGTTTGTTTGTTGTTAGCAATGGCCTTATAAACCCTTAATTTTAAAAAGGCTTTTAGCTGTGGAAGTTAAATTTTTGTTTAACAGCAGGCAGGACCTGATCATTGTAGTCAGGAGTGATGAAGAAGTCACTATCATTATAATAAAAATATGAAGAGATGAAGAAATAGAAAACACATTTCAGAAGGACAAAAAAACACTTTTATTTGGTAATTGTATATATGCAATAAGCAGCTCAGGGAATGACATAGTATCTGGTTTTCTTTCTTCTCCATGTTTTGTCCAATGGATCCTGGGTTTCAATCTTGTCAAAGACTTTAAAGACTGTGTAGTCATATCATATTGACTACAACTGTATTTAAACCAAGATATACCAAGAGGAATAATCAGAATAAATTGTATATCCACATATACAAGATATACCAAGAGGAATAATCAGAATAAATTGTATATCCACATATAAGAATCTGTGGTGGTTTATGAATACTACAGAGGTCAAACAGATGAAAGGTTAGAAAAAAAGGGAAGGGGAGGCATGGGAAAGAAGAGCAGGGCAGAGTTAGCAGTACACAGCTGGGTCCTTCCTCTGTTAGTCAGAAAAGATACTTGCAAGCCCTCTGCTGGCATCATATTTTCCACAGCACCCTCCTGCTGTGCCAATGAGGTGAGAAGTGAGCTGCCTGCTCCTTTCCTGGCCCCTACTTCATGATACTGCAACACACTGAAGAGCTGACTGCATGTGTTGTGTTAAAAATTAGATTATTCGACACCTAACTGATGCTCTCAGGGTCTTTGAAATAGCAAATCTAAAGTTTTAAAACTGCGTTTTTGTTTTTAATCTAGAATGCTGAAGGAGTAGCCCTGCTCCTGTTAATTTCACATAGGTTTATTATGTTGGGTTTCTTTACTACAATATGTCACATGATAGTTGTCTACATATGACCTAGTTTACCATTCCATTCAATAATGATGAGCTATGAAGAGCCCTCAAGTATCCAAATTCATCCCAAGATTTATCTTGCACTCTTATCCTTCTATAAGAAAGTCTTTCTTTTAATGGCATTAATGTTACATTTTGAGCTTAGGCTTGCAAATTCAGGCCTCAAGGGACTTCTTCTCTTTTTTTGTCACTAGATAAGGGGTGTTCCTTTGGTTATGGCACTGTCAGTACAGATCCATCATGAGTCTGTGAGTGTGTGTTTACATGGACAGTGTGGGGTAGGGGAGGAAGGAGTTGAGTTTACCTGGAAATGAGAACAGCATGCTTTTTGATGAATTATATATAGTTTTGAAAATACAGTTAGCATAAAACAAACACAAATTTTGTGTAATCATATACTAATACAGCAACATAAAGACAACCTTAACAATATTTTTCTCCTTGGCTAATAGTAAAAGGAGTCACACATTTTTTTTGCATTCAAGGGATCTGGCTTAACTAGGGTGGCTGGGAAAATGTAATGTGAAGCCTGGGTCATTTAGTCTTCTAAAAAAACAACAACAGATTATCTTTATTATAACAAGAGTAGTAACAAGGGGAATACCTCTCAGATCCCTTCAGGAAATAGAAGTCCATAAACAGAAATAAACAGTGCAGAGGAAAAATAGTATGCCACTTATCAGTGGGAGATCAAAGTAACATTCTAGCTTTTGAATAGAAGAAAATTCTTATAGAGAGAGCATCAGTTTAAATTCAGAGAGCAAGAAAACTGGCCTCTGAGTGCAAAAAGATGTAAACCTTCAGGGTTTTTAAGAAATTTGTTTTTCTTCTTGTCCCTTGCTGTACTACAAGTACTTGAGGTATTATCTCTTTTTGTCGCTTGGGAAGAAGATATGAAATTTGAAAGAGATAAGATGATTTGCTTGTATGGAACCTGGCTATAATGAGACATCATGTATTTTGTGAAGGAAGAACAAATATAGAGAGTTTTACAGAGGAGGTAAAGGAAGAGAAATATATAAGCTTAGAGAGCTTAAGTCCTCAAAAGATCTTTCCTCCAGATCAAGAGATATACCAGAATGTAATGAAAGGAAAGGAAAGGAGAAAAGAAGGAAAGAGGAGAGGGGTCGGGAGGGGAGGGGAGGAGAGGAGAGGAGAAGAGAGGAGAGTAGAGAAGAAATACAGAGATCATCTGCAATTTATCTAATGCAATCTTCCTAAACATCATAAATTTTTAAAGAAAAAACAGGGGGTTATTAGAACGCTATAGCTCTTACTATTGCAGTGTCTTCAAGATTGAATTTGCAAGAAGGAGCAATTGTTTCAGGCTTCTTGGTCCTGAGGAGTGCTCTTCTTCTCACTAATTTGATCACCTACATGTCTCAGGTGTTTTAATACCCTCTCTCATATTTGATAAATTTATAAACAATTTTTCCATTATTACAGGATCTTTTTTTTTTTTAAATACATCTGGCTTCCATGGAATAGACATGATGAAGGGAAATGTACTAGAAAATATTCTGGGCTGAGCATCAACCAGACTGTGCAAATCAAAAGGAGAGAAGAAACTGAGAAGCATGCCCTGCTTCTCCAAACCAACACCACTGAGGGAAAAAACAAAAAAACAAAAAAACACACACACATATTGTGTCTCTGTTTGCACAACTGAAGCTTTGCAGCAGAGTAGCAATGGGCCTTATGAGGGTCGTTGCTGATCTGTTTTGGAACCAGGAGGAATCTGGCCCCCTTACCACAGGATAGCTGACCTCTTGAATACCACGCACTGCCTTGACCATAAGCAGACAAAACTTACTTCATCAGCAGCTAGATTCTTTCAGTTCATTGTCATGCAGAGTGAGTGTCTGGTTACTGTTTAACTTATCCTATTTAGATATGTTGCCCTGGGAACTATAAAAGGATTCTTTCAGAGTGTTGCGGGAAATGCATTGCAAGGATACATGCATAGGAGGATAAGATGTAGTGGCAAGATTTATTGGAGCAAAAACAAAGGACGATCCCAGGTGCCCAATGTCTCATCCACAACCAGGTGGTTCAGCTCCATCTCACTGCAGAAGTCCAGCCTCTGGGGCAGCACCAAGCCCAGAAGGAGGGCCAGGACCCAGAACTGCTGTGCCGTTAGCTGGGCATCCAAAGCTCTAGGACTCCGGAATAGTCCCGTCTTGTCTGGCCCACTTTCAGTGCTGTGCTTTGGCCTGCATGGCTGCTGTATACCCAGACCTCTGCAGCTGTTATGGATGGAGAGAACACGCAGATGCTCTGGGCCTTTGTTAAGCTTTGATTCTATTACCTCTGGCTTGGAAGGGATTACACTTTTTTTTTTAACTAAACAATTTTCTTCCTAATTTTTTGCATTTTTGTGCTGGGCCCTCCCCTTAACCAATACCTTCCTTAGCTCTTCTGGATTTTTGTGCCTGAGCCTACCTCATCCTTTCTCCAGATTTTCCCAAGCTAGACTCCTCCTCTTTATGGTCTCCCACTGGCTTCTACTTAGCAGAGGAATTTCCTTGGTTCTTCCTCTTCTGTTTGTCTGTGGGAATGGACCAGTTGATTTCTGAGGAGATTGGAAAACCAGTACTTTTCTGCATGCTCAGGGATTAAATCTTGTTGGTGGAGGATGTGGTTGTCCCATGGAGTATCTGCGAAGCCTAAATTTCCTAGTTAATCTAGTTTAATTAGATGCCTGTCTCCTTCTTTTTAGTTAATATCTAACCAGCTGCCTACTGAAACAGATATATAGGCATACTTGCTTTATTAAGCTTCTCAGATATGGCACTTATTACAAATTGATGGTTTGTGGCAAGCTTGGGAAAAGCAAATCTATCAGTGACTTCTTTTTTTTTTTTTACCTCATTTACCTGCTTAGTGTCTCTGTGTCACATTTTTGTAATTCTTGCAATATTTCAAAATTTTTCATTACTGTTATATTGGCAGTGGTGATCTGTGACCAGTGGTCTTTGATGGTACGATGATAATTATTTTTGAGGAGCCACATCTGCACCCCTATGTGATGGTGAACTAAATAAAAAACATTTTGTCTGCTCTGACTTCCCAAACGAGCCCTTCTCCCTTCTCTCTCTCTCCAGGGTCGCCCCTATTCACTGAGACACCACAATATTGAAATTAGGCCAGTTAGCAACCCTACAATGGCCTCTAAGTGTTCAAATTAAAAGGAAGTATTGCATGTCTCTCACATTAAATCAAAAGTTAGAAATGATTAGCATTAGTGAGGAAGGCATGTCAAAAGCCAAGATAAACTAAAGGTTCGGCCTCTTGTACGAAAGAGTTAGCCAAAGAAAAAAAAAGAACCTTTGAAGGAAATTAAAAGTGCTACTCCAGTGAACACATGAATGAGAAGAAAGGGACAAGACTTATTTCTGATGTAGAGAAAGTTTTAGCAGTCTGGATAAATCAGATAAGCCACAATACTTCCTTAGGCCAAAGGCTAATTCAGAACAAGGTGCTAACTTTCTTTAATTTTGTGAAGACTGAAAGAGGTGAGGAAGCTGCACAAGAAAAGTTTGAAGCTAGCAGAGGTTGGTTTATTAGGTAAAAAAAAAAAAAAAAGATACCATTTCCATAACACAAATGTGCAAGGTAAGGCTTCAAATGCTAATGTAAAAGCTGCAGCAATTTGTTCAGAATATCTAGATAAGATAATGAAGGAAGGTGGCTACACTAAATAGCAGATTTCTCAATACAGACAAAACACCTTTATATTGAAAAAGAGGCCATCTATGATTTCCCTCACCAGAGGAAAGTCAATGCCTGGCTTCAAAGCTGCAAAGACAAGGCTGTCTCTCTTGTTAGGCACTAATGCAGCTGGTGACTTTAAGTCAAAGCCAATGTTCTTTTAGCATTCCAAAAATCAAAGGGCCCTTAAAACTTTTGTTAAATCTACTCATAGATTGTATTTCTTCTGATGAATATGGGCAAAGTAAATTGAAAAACTTCTGGAAAAGATTCACCATTCTAGATGTCATTAAGAACATACATGACTTACAGAAAGAGGTAAAAATATTAACATTAATAGGATTTTGGAAGGAGTTAATTCCAATCCTCATGGATGATTTTGAACAGTTCAAGACTTCAGTGGTGTAAGTAACTGTAGATGTGGTAAGAATAGCAAGAGAACAAGAATTAGAAGGGAAGCCTAAAGATATAACTGAATTACTGCAAACTCATAATAAAACTAACTGATGAGGAGTTGAGCACAGAAAGTAGTTTCTTGAGGTGGATTCTACCCCTGATGAAGATGCTGTGAAGAATGTTAAAATGACAACAAAGATTTTAGATTATTACATAATCATAACTGATAAAGCAGCAGCAGAGTTTGAGAAGATGGATTCCAATTTTGAAAGTAGTTCTACTGTGGGTAAAATACTATTGAACAGCATCATAGAGTAATTATTCATGAAAGGGACAATCAATGGGTGGGGCAAATTTTATTGTTGTCTAATTATAAGTAATTGCCACAGCCACCCCAACTGTCAGCAACCACCACCCTGACCCATCAGCAGCCATCAATATCAACGCAAGACCTTCCACCAGCAAAAAGATTGCAACTTGGTGAGGCTCAATTGATGGTTAACATTTTTTAGCAATGAAGTATTTTTAAATTAAGGTACACACGTTATTTTTTTAGACATAATACTATGTCGATTCAACACGGGAGGAGACAGATACCGTGTCACTCCCGAGTCGGACTGCACAGCCATTCTCGGCGGTGCAGATAGACTCTTAAGAAGCTACATCATCGTCTCTCGAGACGGACAGCTGCCAACGACGACGGAATACTATTGCAAAGTTAGTAAACTACAGTATAGTGTAAGCATAACATTTATATGTATTGGAAAACCAAAATATTTGTGTGATAAGCTGTTTTGTGATATTCTCTATAATGAGACCAAACCCCTATATCTCTGAGGTATACCTATACTATGTCAGGACACTTGCAGGAAACTTATATGCTTAAAAGAAAAAGAAAGAAAAGAAGAGAAAAATGTACCAATACTTTAGGAATGAGGAGGGAACTAATACATCTTGAGATTTTCTGAGCAATAGTGTTAATATAAAAAATAATAATTTATTGACTCAGCACATGCAACTTCCATCAGCAAGATGTCAAATGGAGAACGGAAATTCTTTGGGGCATAAAACCTGTGAAGGTGACACCTTGGGAAATAATCTGCTTACTTGGTAGGTAAGTATCTAGGCAGTTCTAGCCAAAACAACAACAACAAAAAACAAAACAAAACAAAACAAAAAAAACACAAGCTAATCTGACAACAGGGAGTATAAATGGGTTAGATTTTATTTTATGAATGTGGGAGGTAGGCAGTGAGGACATGTGAATATTTTCATAACCTTTTAACTTACATTTTGGGTGTTATTATATTTTTTCAAGTTTAGTATTGTATAACCTATTAAAATAATTGCCAAACCAATATTAAGGACATACTTAAAAGGCAAATAAAATTTTAAAGCAAACAATGCTCACAAACAAATGCAGTTCAAGAGGGCTTTAAATATATACATACTAGTATAAATACCTAGTTATATATCACCATACAACCAACTAACTCTCAATTTCTTCAAAACACTATTTGACATATTCCACAGCCTAATGAATTTAATCATATTACTACTGTGATAGAACTATATATAGATGCTGCATACACACATACAGCTAAAATCTCATCAGTTTCCTATCTAAGTTTTATTATCTACAAGTTGTCTAATGCAATCTTCCCAGACATCATAAACCTTAAAAAAAAAAGAAGAAGAAAAGAAGAAAAGAAAAAAAAAAAGTAGATGAAGATAAAGAAAAAGAAGGTGACTATTGGAAAACCACCATTCTTATTATTGCAATTATTGAATTCACTTATACAAGATCTTGTAGATGGAATTTATCTTGTCATAGACATTTATTAAACTGTGATTCCATGAGAAGAAAAAATGTCCTCAAAGCTCTTGGTTTTGAGAAGAGGTTTCCTTCACATCTCTTAGTTCACCTACTTCTTTTAGGTATTTTAACCCACGCATCACATTTGGTGCTTTGATAAACAGGTTTTTGTTTTTTGTTTTTAATTTTATTTTAATAACAGTGTAGGCAGTCCAGAAGTCTGGGGATCCAAAGGTCCACTATGGATTCTTGGCTTTACTCAGAGAAGAATTGAAACTCGAGCATAGAATTTAAAGTGAAAGAAAGTTTATTAGTGAAGTGGTGAGAAAGAAAGTAGCTACTCCACAGACAGAGCAGCCCCTCCCTGGTGGGATTTACTTCTTTTATTGAGGCTCCTTTAAGCCAAGTGTAGGACATTCAATAAGGGGGAGAATTATTCTAGGATATTTTTTGGGAAAAAGGTGGAGATTTCACCGAAGAAGAGGGGGAGTCCATTATGTCCTGATGGTGTGGGGTGCTTCATTTAAAATGCTAATGTATTACAATGAGTGTAATGAGGTTAGGAGTCTCCTTGAGGTGAAATAAGTAGCTGTGTTGGGTCAAGCTGGTTTTCTGCCAGTTCTAAACCATAAATTCATTGGGGCTTAGTCTTTCCATCTCTTTGATAGTCCTTGTAGCCCTTATTGGTTACAGCAGTTTTGCCACATCCCCTTGTCTCACCTTGGCATGTTGAATATCTTAAGCCAAAGGAGTTTGAGAAATGGCAGAATGGAAGTCACTAAGACCTCCCCCGCCTCGCCCTTCTCCCCTGAAACATGTCATAAAACTCTCATATGAAAGGTGCCCTCCATCACATATAGGAAAGGAGCATCCCTATCTCCTATAACAAAGGGGTGTTAAAAAGAATCCTAACAGAACTTGTTAAATTTTTTCAAGTTTACCACTGTTCCCTCATACCTTTAACCTATCCTATTCTTCCACAACTGCTCTTCATTAAACCTAACATAAAATACTTAGGTCAAACTGTATCTTTGGGTCTTTGTTTTCTTATGAAAGCTCCGATCTTTTATTAAATAAATGTTTATGATTTTTTTCCTATTAATCTTTTAACCTGCCAGCTTAATTTTCAGACCCAGAAAGTTGAGGAAGAAATTTTCCCACACTATAGATGTATCCGTCTTCCATGGAGAAGACATGATGAAGGGAAATGTGCAGGGAAATGTGCAGGAAAATGTTCTAGGCTGGACATCAGCCAGTCTGTGAAAATCAAAAGGATTAGACCAAGTAAACACTAAGGTTTCTTATAGATCTAATATTTTGATTTATTTTCTTAAACTTATTAAACACATTCTATCTTTTCTTTAAGTTAGAATTCCCATCCTTTGGGAATATTTTTACCAAAATGTTGTACTCTTCAGTTAGCAATATCACAACAGCATTAGTTCTTTGTTCTTAATGCATCTTTAGTTTAGTCCCACT
This sequence comes from Furipterus horrens, assembly GCF_987537825.1. Lineage (NCBI taxonomy): Eukaryota > Metazoa > Chordata > Mammalia > Chiroptera > Furipteridae > Furipterus > Furipterus horrens. Next base: position 88,461,198 of record NW_028327171.1, read on the forward strand.
TCACAGAAAGCAATAGTGCAGTGTATAAATTGAACAATTCATGGAAGGAATTCAGGGGAATTCAAAAAGCTTAATATTGATTAATATTATTTAACAAGTGGGAGAGGGAGATCGGCTACCTAATAAAATGTTTGGTTCAAATCATTTAATGAGACCAGATATTCAAGAAATTTTTCATCCATTGATACCTAAGTTGAACTCCTAAGATGTATTTCCTGCAAACATGAATTTGTTTATGTAAATGAATATTCCATATGCAAAATGCAGGAAGAAATTTCCATTTAGGCATGAAATTACCTTCTTTATGTGCATAGAAAAATTTGTGAGCACAGATATGGGGCCTAGAGTTTGAACAACTGAAAGTAGTAAAATGTTTACCAGCTAGCTAACTAATAGAAAAAACATGCTACAATATCCTGTTCATATTCTAAGATAGTTTTAGATTGATCTTGATTTTAGTTTTAAATTTTAAAATCAAAACCGAAATCATTCATGAACTTTAATTCTCCACCTAAAAAAACTCAACTATACACCAACCTGATTCTAGTTAGGTAGGGTAGACTTTCCAATTTAGTTTTATTTTCTTTAACTACAGAAATCTTTATTCTTTGCTTTGGTTCATCTGTAAATCATCTGTGGTATCATTGTTGGGGAATTTAAATCACATTGCAACTTACTAAGTTTTTCTATTTTTTGAGCCATATTCAATTTGATTTTGACAACTAAACTAATCTTTTCTAATGACTTTTTCTTTTGTTAGTTTCTGCACCATCACTAACTTCAGGTATATTAACCTGTTGCTGTTACATTTGATCTTCCTTATTCAGAGCATTTCTTCTTAAAATAATATTAGTTATTCTTAAGAACATTGTATTTTGCCAATGTCTCAAATGCTGGAAAAGATTTTAATAGGAAACAAGCTCTGTTTTTGTTGCATCTTATACTAAGTTTATTGTCTATACATTGTGTAACAGTTACATAGTATTTTACAGGTTACACTGGCTTTGGGAAAACCACATTAAAAAATATACCATAATACGTGGGCTAAAAAAACTTAGGTCTTTTGTTGAAACTGTGTCCTATTGTAACAGAACCCCTGGGCTGCTCCGATTGAAACAGAACCCACGGGCTGTTTAGTTAGGGGTCCGATTGCCCGCCGCCAGAATCATAACTCTGAATACCAGAGTCTGGTGAAAAGGAAAAGAATTGTTTATTTACACAAAGTCCTGCCTCCCCTTCCCAGACCTGGCCAGTCTTACGGAAGTCAGAAACACCGTTTCCCCACTTCCTAGGCACAGTTCAGCTTTACCAGTAGCTGCCAATCACTCAGTTCTGATTGGGGAGGTCCTTTCTGTGCTGGGGTGTCCTCCAGCTCTCAGTGCAGGAACGCCTGGATTCTCAGCCTACTTGCAAACTGCCTTCTTCCTGCAAATCGCATGGATCTCCTCTCCTTCTCAAAGCAGCCTGGCAAGAGCCTCTTCTTAAAGCCGCCTGGAGACCCCTGCTCCAAGCCAGATGGAGGGAGCCCACAAGAGCCAGAGAGTGAGGGTGTGAGGGCCAGAGAGAGCCTCCTAGAGCCAGAGCCAGCCCAAAATGTCCGCAGCTCCTTCTCTCTTCCTCCCTGCCTCCTCTCTCTCCCTGCGTCCTCTCATGCAGTGGGTGTTGCAAACAGTTCTGACCATTCACAGAACTCTACGTAGGCTCTGTCTGCTTCTTCAGTACCAGCCCACAGTCCAAGATCCCTCCCATCTTACTGAGCCTTGGAAGTAAAGCAGATCTTTGCAACAATGTATCCAGCCACTAGCTCCAGGCATGCAAGGGCATCCTGAAAGCTGCTTTCTGTTCCCTATCTCCCAGCCGCAAACTCTGGGGTTTGTTTTTGGACTCCCCTGTTTCCGTAACACTATTTCTCAGCTAGATCATTATTTATGCAAATAACTCTGTCTTAAATAAGCTAAAACTAAAATGCCTACATCAAAATTATCCTGCAATCTGCTATCATGGAAAAGAATCAAAAGTAGAAGAGAGCAATTATGAAAAATATTAAAGATAGAAATAAAAAACAACATTGGTTTCATTTTATGTTTAATTTCCACTACTGCCAAGAATTTACAGCCTTTGGGGTTGGGGTGGGGAATGAAGCTGAGAAGAGTAACAGAAATACATAGCAACACATGAGGATAAGAAATAAATTTACATATAAAATATAGAGGTATGCTATCTTGAACAGCAAGTTTGTTATTTTTTTAAAATGCTTAAAATATTTCCTAAAATCACTATCACATCAAAAGCATATTTTATTTAAAGTATACTTTTGAAAGAATTACAAAGAAATATCATTCATTTGCCATGTGAAATAATTATTGCAAAGCTTTTAGTAAATATATTTTAATGTACCACTTCTGACTTTAGATATAATTATTATTCTTATAATTAAAATAATAGTATAAAGATTCTGTGAGAATAATATTGTTCTTCTTATACAGTAATAAATGTCTGATGACTGGTGATCAAATACAAAGCAGACTGCTAATTGACCTTAGCACATTACCCATTATACACATTTCAAGGAATCATGACTTCCTTGCTTTGACTCAAAGAAATACATTTTGACAAGCTTTTACTTGTGTTCTCCTAATTAGAGGGCCACTAACTCAATACAAGTCAACCCTCCAACCCTGGTTGCTGGTAGGTAATATCTTGGGATTTGTTACTGGTGGATAAGAATGCAAACCTTCTTCATTAGCATGCAGCTTGGCTGAGGAAACTTATAAAGCCTGTGCTTGAGGAGTGTAGGGAAGGACTCCAGTTATGCATACTGATGGCTATGCAAGAGTCTGTGAGCCTGAGCCGTCCTGGGAGCAGACCAGAAAAGCATGTCATTCTAAGGAACAGCCTTTATTATTGAACACATATTTAATTGTCACTGCAAACACTGACAAATTTCCCTTAACTTTTGATCTATGTAATGGTTTTCAATGATTTTTGCCAACCTGAAGGAATAATTAAAATAATGTTGACTTATGTCCAAAAACTTTGTGTGATGAAAATATAACAAAAAGGTGGAGGTCTTAAAGATGTATCCTTAGCTATGAGGGATAAGAGGTTTTCTAATAGAACATGAGAAGCATTTAGTAGTACGTGTATTAAAATGCAAACAACTTTCCTGCTGAAAAAGTACTTTTAAGCGTTCTGCTTGCATTTCTCTGTACACTTAGATTGGGCAACAAACTGATGAAATCTTAGGTCTTACCCTTCATTGCTGACTCACTAAGCATTCACTTTTATAAAGGCAAAGTCAGGGTCACTTCCGGCCAAGATGGAGGCTTAGACGGACACGCTAGGTCTTCCTCTACAACTATAGAGGAATACAACTACTTCAAAACAAAGGATAACTAGAAATTCCAGAAAATAAAACTACACGGAAGCCCAACATATGAAGTTATAAACCAGCGGTGCCATTTGGGCAGGTAAGAGTTAAAGAGGGCAGCGCTGTTTGCGGAGCCCCGGGCGGGGGTGGCGAAAAATCCCGGAGGCAATCAAGCCCCTGGCGTGCGCGACTCCGGGCGCTGGGGAGAGCAGCCGCAGCATCGCCTTGAACAGTGAGGCCCAGGGGGGCGGGAGGACGGATCCCGGTCTCCTAGCTGAATAACTGTGTGAATCCATCTTGGACCCCCGCCCCCAAAGAAAGCACCACAGGGCTGCGAAATAGGTCGCGGACAGGCAGGCGCCAGCCGGTCACTGAATTGTGACGCGTACACAGGCACTGCCCCCTACAGCCGGCCCAGGAAAACAAAACGCATCTGTCAAAATGTGGCAGACAACTATAGAAATACCGGTGACACAGCTCACCAGGCAGCAGATAGAGAACCTGACAGATGAACAGATAAGAAACCTGTCAGAGGCTCAGTTCTGGGCCATTGTTATCAGGTGGCTTACAGAATTCACAAAAGAGCAGGAAAAAGATATGAAAGAAGCGAAAAACTTTCATAACGAAAGGAACAAAACCACATACGAGACAGACGGTGAGGAATCCAGAGTTCATTTCAACAAACTGGAATATGGAGAAGGAACAAGCAGTCAACCAATGCAGCGAGAGGAAATAGGAAGCAACAATGAGAGGACCAGAAACCTCTGGGACAGCTATAAAAGGCCCAACATAAGAATCATTGGTTTGCCAGAGAATGAGGAAGATGAACTAGAACTTGAAAAATTAAGTGAAAATATAATAAAGGAGAACTTCCCAGACTTGGGGAAGGGAATAGACATGCAGGTCCAGGAAGCAAGGAGAGTTCCCAAGAGACTGGACCCAGGGAGAACCACTCCAAGACACATTATAATCAAAATGTCAAAAATTAAGGATAAAGAGAGAATCTTAAAAGCAGCAAGAGAGAAGAAAAGAATTATGTACAAAGGGGTCCCAATTAGACTATCAGCTGACTTCTCAAGGGAAACCCTACAGGCAAGAAGAGACTGGCAAGAAATATTCAAAGTAATGAAAATCCAAAACCTACAACCACGAATACTCTATCCAGCGAAATTGTCATTCAGAATAGAAGGACAGAGAAAGTGTTTCCAGGACAAAATAAAACTGAAAGAGTTCATTAGATCCAAACCACTGTTATATGAGATGTTAAAGGGACTGGTTTAAAAAACAGAAGCTAGGGAGATGAAACAAAGGCAAACGAAACAGGCAACGAGAGTGGAAAAGGAACTGTGGGTAAGGGAAGCATAGTGGGAGGAGGTCAACAGGGAGGGGGAGTGGGGAGAGGGAGGGAGATGATATAGGAATTGGGGATCATGGTAGGAGGGAATGGAATAGACGGAGAGAGATTGGGAGGAACTGTATGCACAACTAATGGACATAATCTAAAAGGGGGGGACAACTGGAGGGAGGGGGGCCACCGGGTGGAGGGGAGCAGAGGGAAGGGAAATTGGCACAAATGTAATATTTTAATCAATAAAACACATTAAATCTGAAAAAAATAAATAAATAAAAGGCAAAGTCAGCGAGAAGCATTTAGATAAAACTGACTTTAAACCTAAAATCCTTATTAGATAGAAAAAAATGGAAAACATTAAATGAAAGGTTAGTGTTTGTTTTTTTTTGACAATAAGAAAAATTTTTTGTGCACTTAATTTTTTTAAGGTCCTTACAAAACTACCAGGGCTGCATCCTACAAGCATATTTTCTCAACTTTAACCCAGATGATAGTGGTGACATTTTCCTTACTCTGCTCAAGTTTGAAGAAAGCCTGAAATAGATCAGAACTGAACACAGGGGGCTCTGCCAAATTATAAATCTGCAGCCCCAACAACTCTCGAAGTCATTTGAAATATTGGACGCACAAGTAGTAGCATAATTACCCACTGCTTTTCAAAGGCATTTTTAAAGCTTAATGAAGGATTATCTTGGATGAAGTCATGCACTAACAAAGTCGAACATTTCTGCTTCTTAAGGGAAGTCATGTTCAGGAAAGTAGTACATTTTACTCCGGGATTAGGCTGGGAAAGGAAATTGGGTTTATGCTTGACTAATACAATTCACAACATCCCCTGGCATCTATATCCACTAACTAGAGAGTAAGAAAGAGGAAGGAAATAAACATTATGCTCAACTTTGTGTTCAAACTTTAGCTATCCCCAAATCCATAATCAGAACTGTAGTCTCTTTCACTGGATTGGAAGACAAGCATTCTCATTAACAAATGTTTTATGAGCATCCTGTGAGTAAGTCCCATTATACTAAGCATTGTTTAGGGTTTCTGAATTCTGCGGAAATACTTAAATTGCTTCTAAAAGTGCTGGGAAAAGAGTGGTTGGGCATAGAGTGATGGCCGTGGTAGCGGGAGGCACTCCTGACCACTATTGTCAGCTGAGCTTTAGATCCTCTTCTCCCCCACTTCCTCCCAACCCCCTCCCCCTCATCCTTCTCCCCCATCATAAACTAATAGTTAAAAAAGAAATAATTTCCTACACATTAGAGAACTCTGGCTCAATTGAGTATCACAGGATCCATTCAGCTGAAATTTTCTTTCTTCTATTTCAAATTTTGGCTAAAGGACGAATATTTTAAAAATCAAATCTAAAGTTTTTGATATATCTGGGTTGTTTAAAACTTACACGTCTATTACATTTTCCCAGTTCTCTTTACTGAGCAAACCTGACACAGGGAAGAGCTATTCTTACTAGCTTCTACTACACTCGTGCTAGTTCAGGGGATCACATTCATGCCTGCCCAAAATATTGTTTCCAGATGACTCCTGTAGTTTATTCATTAAACATCATTCTTTAGATGTGTAATGCCAGAGTTCCAAACTGAGGAGCTGTACTTGTGTTTGTAATATTCGGAAAAGACCACCCAGAGGACCAGCAGATGTGGACGTGCCATTTATTACTTATGGTACAGGGGAGTGCACCAATGGCGGCGGGTCTGTGCACCAGCGACTACCCGCGCCTCCAGCCATGGTGCTGCTTATAGGGTCAGGGAGGAAGTAGTGTGTGAAAATTCTACACTTTTGTGATAAATACAGGAGCCTTGAGACACAGATGCCTTGGTAGGACCGGGACATCCAGATACAGACTGGTTTCCTCGTTCCTTATGGCTGCGGACCAGGGAGCCACCTGCTCTGTGAGGTCGTGGAGGGGCCATGTCCTGAGTTCCCCACAAGAAGTCATACCAATGATTTATTTCTTTACCAATTTTTTCTGATATTCTCTTTCACTTTTTCTGCCGTCTTTAATCTTTAATCTCACTTTTACCTAATGCAATTCTTTAACACCAGTTCGCTACATTTTCCTTTTTTCTATTCCATAATATCGATTTTAAGAACTTCAATGGACCTGCTAACTTTAAAGTTTTTTAACATGTTTTACTCCAATTAACTTCAGCTTTACTCTTTCCCTTTTGAGTTGTATTTTTTATACTATATATTGGCCTAGGATTTTTTAGTCACAGTTGAACTAAATTCAAATCAAATATTATTAAAGAAAAATATTGATTAATGAAACTGTGAAGTTGTCATGACTGGATCATTTTTCAACCGAGAGTGTCAGTAATCTATTTTTTTGTTTTTCCCGATTTTTGATTATGCTTTGCTCTGTGCTATTTTTAGGCATAAATGCTGAATATAATGACAGAAGTAATATCTTTTCATCCAGCTTTATGGATCCTTGTAGAAGATATCTATTAAACATATCCTCCAGTATTCATATCAATCAATGATAAAAACATCCATTTTTCTTGTTTGACTCATCAAACAAGATCACCAAACAGAATAAATAATTGATAGCTGCCTGAAATAATTCCTTTGAAAAGGAGAGCCAAGTATGTTGATCGGTATATCAGATTCTTATTGCTACTATGACAGATATCACAGACTTAGCAGCTTAAAACAATAAAAAATCATTCTCTCAGAGTTCTGGAGATCAGAAGGGTGAATAGTATTACTGGGCTAAAATCAAGTTCTTGGCAGAGCAGTGCTTCTCTTTGAGGCTCTTGGGGAGAAACTATTCTCTTGTCTTTTCTAATGTTCGGAGTTGCCTGCATTCTCTGGTTCCTGGCCCCTTCTGTCTTCAAAACCAAATGCATAGCATCTTTAAATAGGTTTCCTATATGACCATTGCTTCCATCATCTCTTTCTCTTACTGGCTCTTCTGCCTCCTCTTATAAGGAGCCTTGTGACTACAATGGGTCCACCTATATAATTCAAAATAATCTCCCCAAAATTCTTCATTTAATCATACCTGCAATCAATGTCCTTTTTTGTTAGGTCACGCAACATAGTTATAGGTCCCAGGGATAAGAACATGGACATTTTGAGGGCCATTTTTTTCTGCCTGCCACTATGAGCAGCCTTGGAAACAGCTTTCCCCTCCTGCTTAAGAATAATAATGTTCTTTGAATGGCAACCCCCCAAGTGGGAACATGTTTGTGTTCCCCCTAAATTCATATGTAGAAACTCTATCCTCCAGTGAGACAATGTTAGGAAGTGAGGCTTTGAGAAGTAATTAGATTTAGATGAGGTCATGAGCAAGGAGCCTCTATGATGAAATTAGTGTCCTTAAAGACATGAACTAGGCTAGGGCTTTGTTGATTCCCTGCCCTGTGAGGACACAGCCATTTGTAAACCAAGAAGTGGGTTCGCAGAACCTGACCATGTTGGCTCTCTAATCTTGGACTTTCTAGACTCCCAACCAGAAAGAAATAAATCTCTTTTGTTTCTGTTGTATTAAATGTGAGATGACCGAGGATGCTGAGGTAATTTCAGCAGGAAGAATGTGGATGAACGGGGGGCTGCTGCACGCTCAGGCAAGTCAGCACTGAGCAGAGCAAGCACCATCCTTTTATTGAAATCTGAGGGTGGCAATTACAGGATACACACCATATTGCATAAAGAGGAAACAGGATGCCAGGGTTCAAACATTAACTACTTTAAGTACAAAACAAAACTATAAGTCCTTAAGGCTAAGCTTCAAACAAGATGATAAGAGAAGGGAGTAATGGAGTACTCAGCAACGTCTCTTTATTCTCAGGATACCATAGCTCAGTGGCCTGGAACAGCTTGCAGCTGCTGGCGTTAGGAAGTCCAGCTTGCTTATCTGAGTCACAGGACACCTGGTCAGGGGGGCATAAAGAAATGCCCCTACCCAGAGACTTGATTTCCACCAACAGTTTCAGCTCCCCAGCCCATGATGTTTGTTACAGCAGCCTGAACTAAGGCAGGATAAAACACTTTCTTAAAGAAACAGAAGAATTTCCAGAAGGAACTGAAGTATCCTTACATAGCTCTTTTCTAATATTTTTTATCCATCTTTAGCTGACACACATCATCTGGCATTCTCAAGAGATAATTTAGAAGTCTCAATATTATTCAGAGTCGGGCAAAGTAGGTTTACAGTTGTTTGCATGGTAAATAATACAATAAGTAATAAATGATAATACAAGTATAAACTCTTACCCATCCTCACAACTGTAAACCTACTTTTGTCACACTCTGTACATAAACTCTCACTCTCAACAGATGACTTTACTTTCTAATCTGAAAGGTAGGTGTTATCACATTATATAGCCTTAGAACATCGCCATGATTTCATTCGTTTACCCTTAGTTTTCATTACTATATTCATTTCTTTGTATCAACTGACACTAAAAGATTCCTAAATTTTTATCTCTATCCTAGATTCCTCTACAGTGACTTATTTTCAATATCTGCCGAGCATTATTGCCTGAATGTCTCATTAACATCCTTATATCTGTATTTTCAAAGTCAAACTCATTATCTCTCTTCTAAATTTTTTTCTCTTGGATTTCTCTATTAATGACACTATCCTCATCAAAGCTGAAACCCTGGAGTTATCTTTGTCTTCTCCCTTTTTTGTTTCATTTTTAATTGCTTGCTAAAATTTAGTATAATCTATCTCCTAACTGCATAGAGCAGTATCTTAATTCTCTTTATCTCTTTTTTGAAACACTACAATAGACTTGCTTTCCATGTTTCTCCCTCTAACTTCAACCAATAAATATTTCTAAAATGAGATTATGATTATACTTTTTAGCATCTCAAAATTCTTCAAGTGCTCCTCAATGCATTGAGAATTAAATAATGATCATTTATAGTTGCATGATAATGTTTACAATTAACAAAGCACTTTGCATCATTATCATATTTTTCTTTACAGAAATAGGCTTGTAAAATATTTAGATTTTATTATGAATGAGGAAACTGATACACAGTATACAGAGGTGGGATTTTTGGATAGGCTTATTTGTTAAGCGATAGAGGTTTACATTATTATCTATTGTACTCAAATCCACTCTTCTTTGCAACATAAACTCTTCTCATTTAACAGTTCAGTATCTTCCATTGAGAAAGGCTATTGTACCTCTCTGATCTTATATGTCATCACTATCATTTCATAATCAAATTCTACTGCTTAAGCCTCTCAATGCTGAATCATCATATTATTATTTCCTTGTAAAATTCACTCCATCTCTCTCTTCCTTGTTATCCTATGCATTCCTCTGCCTCTTCATGGACTCCCCTGTGTTCATTTAATGTGATCTCCCTCGTGCTTTTACTCTTGTTTTGTGTGGGTGTGTGTGTGTGATTTTCTTATTTGGCCATAAGCTTTTAAAATTATATGTATTCTATAAGGTCCTATCTGTACAAATCACTTAGTATATGTATTGAGTGATTAGTACAGACAGGACCTTTCATATGTGAGCTATTCAGGATACAAATGTTAATTAAACATATTTTATTCCTGTCCATGCTACGTTTAAAGGAACATGAGAATTCCTGCACTGAGTTTAACCCCAGCACTCTGTTTTTAGCAGGAAAAAAATGTATTACAGAAAAAATATTATCCTGACACTTGTTAAAATAGTAGGAAAATTTCATCAGGTCTTTTGCAATAAGTGTCAAAATTATTGCAATAGGGAAGAGAGGTCAGGTTCAATTCTGAATACAGCAAAGACAACTGGGGATTTATAACAGAAGAATGAAGGAGTCAGTGGCTGAAAAATTACTAAGAAGAGACATCAAATGTAAGGAGATGTTTGCTAACCTGACCTAATAGAAATTTTGCTGAAGGCAGGTCACGGTTATTAGATATCAAGAGTGGGTGATTATGACTAAACTGACTTAGCAGGATTATTGCAGCAACTAGACTAGGCAGGCCAAAGACGGGGGCTAAAGATTTCAAAAAGAGGGCTCAGAAGGGCTTGCCTACAGCTTGGTAGGATAGGAGAGAAATAATGGTTTCCTTCTCCTAAGCTTTCATCCACACACACACACCCACACACACACGGACACACGTTTTTCAATATGAATTAATGAGTAATGACTTTTGTTGAACTCCTTGCAATCCATTTGTAGTTACATCTCATATTAGTCCCAAGATGTATTATCTGTTTCATGAGGGACAGCCTCTCACAGTACCAAGGGATGCTTAGTTGTATATTATACTAGGTAGGCTTGCAGAGGTGCCCTATGCATAGTGTCCTTACTCTTCTTGATAGTAATCCCTTCTCCTAGAGTTTGCCTTTCATGGCTAAAGAATCCTCGCACAGTATCTCTTCCTATTGTTTTTTTCTGCATTGTTTTTTAAACCTTTTTCTATTTAATTTAAGCTATCTAATTCTGTGACAATTAAAACTTTAAACATTTCTCCAGGTGGCAAAGCATCAAAATAATTTCAAAGTTTGAGATAATATCTTACGTTCTTTTCAGCATGACATATGCTAATGCTTGACATTTTAGTGTATCCTTGATCAAGTCAAATTTTAAGTATTTATTGTTAAAACTGAGGTGAGGTCTTAATGTGATAGCTTAGAGTTGACAATTATAATAGAAATTACTTTCTCATGCTCACTATTTCCTCATACCAATAGTCCTCTGCCATGTGTATATGCACTCAAAATTTTGTGAAGACTATTATTTGATCTACTGCAGTAAATTAATACTAATTTCCTTTACCTTCGTTTCAGGTCATATATTCTGATATTTTAGTTATCTTACAAAGTTTTGCCTTGTTAACATTGCAGGATGATATATATAATTGAGAGATCACCTTTGCACTTCTTCATAAAAATATTATTTTGATTTCACTTAATTTTATAAATTTAAGTATATACAAAAGCACAGAGATCGATGTTCATATTTATTCACCATTAAGTTTTTTTAAACCTTAAAATTTTATCATAGTATCTTCATGTTTTTAAAGAAGTAAAACAGTATGGATTTATTTTACATCTTTTTGTTTCTCTTCTAAAGCATAGTTTCCTCATCTATTTCCTAGAAATACCATTTTGTTATACTTGTTTCCCAACAAATATAGGAAGTCTTGGGAAGTTAACAATATGCAGTTTCTCTGGGTCAGGTGACCATCTCTCTAAAAAGAACTTCTACATTCTTATCCTTTCTAAACTTCCCCATGGTTTTCCAGAAAGACAAATGAGTCTTTTCAAATTATGGGCATACAATCATGTTTGATTTTCATATGTCACATGGTCTCACCTCTTATTTCAGTTTTTACATTACAATTAACCAACCATCTCCAGGGCAAACATATCTTAAGAAAATGAAATGTCATTCTAGTTCGGCCTATGTGACAGCAGAAAACTTACCTCTAAATTATAATCAAGAGTAGGTCACATGCTGAAAGAATGACAGGAGAACAAAAGCTGTGAGTATATTAGATTGTCACCAGATTTATCTTTTTCAGGCTAAATTAACTTAGGCAATAATAATTTAAAATATCAAAAATACATTTTTAAAATGGGGTTTCAGCAGCTTATCTGACCCCGTCATGAGTTTCAGGTATAATCATAATGATTCATATAAGGAAAACACATTTAAAATTAAAAGGAAATAATATATTCTAATCTCTATTGATATAAAAGATAAAATCTCCAAGTAAAAATAAAACTTTTAAATCTTTAGAAATAGAACAATTAAAGTTAATCAATGTTCATTATCTTTTATTTTCTCTACATTCCTGCTAATAAGAGTGACCAATGGAAATGAGAAATGGCAGCGGCAGGTTACAATCAACAATAACCTGTGTCTGTGCACAAATATCTACAATAGAACAGCCAATGCCACTACTCAAGGAACCATTATAACCAACATAACAGAGCCCATAAAAAACAAATCTGTACATGTTAGGAGATTACTCATTATTCCTTAATAATGACCATTAACAAATAATAATATAATTATTATACAGAAGTTGAAAAAAATGTACCCACCAAGGCCCATCTCGATTTACCCCACTATTACATCAGCAAAAACAAATGCAATGTGTAAAACGCAGAACTGAAATGTGACACTGAGCATTTGTTTTTATAAGACTGTATTCACAGCAAAGGGAAAACTGCAGTTTTTAAATTGTCAGGATTACTCCTATACTCCATGAAAGAATTTACAGAGAAAAAGTCTTTTCCACTGTGCCTAAAAGCTTTTCTGCAGTTTCTCTATATTGGCTTCATCTAGTTGACAGGTAAAGTGAAGCCAATAAAAAAAAGCTAGTCAGGAAGGAAATATTTTTATCTACCTTACAAAGTTTCTTTCAGCTGGTCTAAGAATCAAATCAATGTGAAACAGATTAACAGGGAAAAAAAGCATATTTGATTTCATATGTATGGAGCCCCACACATATGAAAGGTTCTAAACAGGTAAAATAAAGTAAATATGCCATCTGGAACCAAGGAATAAGATAGGGGCCTGGGGCTTTGGAGAGGAGGAGGGTAATTCGCAGGATGGCAAGAAGAACAGATGTTCAATAATTAGGTGTTTGCCCTGCCATACAGATAGTTGAAAAAAGAAAGAAAGAAAAAAAATTCTTGTAATAACTCTTTCTCTAGGGAAGGCCCTCAATTTAAATTCTTTAAAGAAGAGGTAAAAGTTTCTCTTGAGCCTGCAGGGTCTAGATAGCATTTAGCTCAAAATAGGCGTCATGCTGTAGTAGCTCATCTTGTTGGCTGGGAGGTGGGGGCGCTGTTCTGAATGCCTTTTTTACCTAGGTAAGCTTCTGGGATAACAATTAAGGACCTAATCTGGACATTTTTCAAAGTACTAGTTACTCAGCTAGGTGATAAGGACACAAGAATAAATACAGGGTATGCTTTATAAAGGATAGAAGAAACAGAAGTGTTTTAAAATAGCAACATTTCAATAGGCAAAGGGCTTTAGCAGAGCTGGTGTTAGGGAAGCTTCAGGTACATTTCTGTTTCATTTAATATATGTGTGGACCAAGGGAGTACAAAAGAAGGATTTTCAAATAGAAAAAGTAAAAAGAAAATGTTTAATAAACTCTATATTAAACAATATTATTCATTTTAAGAGAACTATAATTTTAATTGCATAATCTCTCTAATCTTCTCAATAGCTCTACTAAAGAGTGACATATGTCTAATTATTTTTTTTACAACCACCATTTGAATTCGGAAACATGGATTTAAAAAAAAATTTATCTACACAAAATTACACAAATCTATACCTCTACTTTTTAAATATTTTGTAATAACTTTCATTGTATAAACTATCAGCATAAAGTGAACTAATTTCAAACAGAATGGCAAGTTACTTTGTATGTTTACTTTTCTAAATGGTGGAAAACAATTTTATTCTATTCATTGTTCATAAAGTTTTGAAAGTTTTATATATATAAATCCCTTGGCACCAGTAGATGCTAGTATGTTATACTTCTCAGGCAGTCAATCTAGGATTGAGTCTTGAGTAATTTTCATAACTTAATGTTAGATTTTAAAAATGGAGGATTAAAATAGAAGAATTTTTTTTTTCACTTGCTTTTATTGTTCAACACTCCAAGTCAGACTGCTGTGGCACTCAGGTACCACTGGAATGTTGGGACAAGTGGTGATGAGCGCTCTTTCATGGTTCCCTTGCCAGGCACAGGAGTGTTTGTTTGTTAATCCGGAACAGATAGCGGCCATCCCTGCAGAAGAGTACGACAGCTCCGTGACGAGTGTTGCAGTCAATAGAAGATTCGTTCCAAATGATGGCATGAAAGTGCATGCAGTTACATGCGCTTCCGACAGCTATCTGACTAAGCCTCTTCAGCATTGCAGTTCCAATGTCTAGACCTCGGTAAGTGTATGTGACGTAGAAGTCCTCTATGTAAAGTGACTTGCCAGTCCAGGCATCATATGTAAAGCGGTACATGGCAAACCCAGCAGTTGCTTTGCCTGATGCTGTTGGTTGATGGAATACTTCTGCAATCTGGCAATAGAAAAGGGGGTTGTCTCCAAAGCCATCCCTGAATAAATCGTTTGCTGTTAACTTCACTATATTTGACATGTTTTCAGAGGTAGCCGATTCCTTAGTTAGGTGCAGAATTCTTATGCAGTCTCGAGCCTCTGCAGGTCTTATTTGGAAACAGTTCTGGCTTGGCTGCTTACTGCGTGGTTCCTTACTGCAGAAGAATTATTTATTATATTAAATATTTGTCTTTCTCTTCTAGACCTAATTTTTAGTTCACAAGTTATCTTCCATACATCATTGATGCAGGGATTTGTAGTTAAATTGAAATGCAACATAATCTATGTGCATTTAAGTAATATGAGACTGTCACTTTATCTTTGAGCTGCTTTTTGCCAATTCAGCAGATGATAAAAATATATAAAACAAAAGTATTAAATAGATTAAAAAGGAGAACAATAAGTAATTCAAATAAGACAAACAAGAACATAGGTGTGGCATGGGAACCAAGGAGATAAAGGCCGAGGGGGTTATTTATCAACAATCAAATAGAAAAACATTTATAAATAAGTAAATACAATAATTTTCAAAATTATGGTTATGTTAAAATATGTATAAATGTTGAATTATTATATTTATAAGAATTCATTCTGAAGATATCATGAAAGAAATGTAAAAAGTTATATGAAAAGGATATTCAAAATGAAGTATTTTTAATACTAATATATTGACACAATCTAAATATCCAATTATAGGGTATGGTTTTTAAAAGTATGTTTCAATCATTTAAGGGGACAAAGGTAAGAAAATGAAACTTATTAACATGGAAGAATATTCATGAGATGTTTCTCAAGGAGAAAAATAGATTAAAAGGCCAGGTAGAAACTAGGTCCCCTATTTCATAAGAATAATTTATATACATTTGTATTGCATAGTATATGTCTAGAAAAATAAAAAATTTTAACAATGTTATATCTTGTTCTTAAAAGAAACTGCAGGCTAGAAGGGATTATCAAGAAATATTCCAAGTCATGAAAAGCAGGGACCTACAGACAAGATTGCTCTACTCAACAAAGCTATCATTTAGAATCAAAAGACAAATAAAGAGCTTCCCATACAAGAAAAAGCAAAAGGAGTTCATCACCAGTAAACCAGTATTATATGAAATGTTAAAGGGACTTATTTAAGAAAAAAAAAAAAGATCAAAACTATAAACAATAAAGTGGAAAAAATACAAATATGTCAACAACTGAATATAAAAAACAAACTAAGCAAACAAAAAGAGAGACAGAATCATGGATACAGTGTGTTTTGATGGTTGCCAGATGGAAGCGGGGTGTGGGGTAATAGATGAAGAGGTGAGTAGATTAAGAAGTACAAATAAGTAGATACAGAATAGCCATGGGGATGTAAAGTACAGGATAAGAAATAGAGTAGCCAAAGAACTTATATGCATGATCCATGAACATGAACAATGGTGAGGGGATTACCTGAGGGAGTGGGAGTGCTGGAGAGAGGAAGACAAAAGGGGACAAATCAGGACAACTGTAATAGCATAATCGATAAAATGTAATTTTTAAAAAACAATGTTATCTCTTGTTCATACAATTATATGATTTTTTTCTTTCTTTGTGTATGTAAAATGTTTCCTTTATTTTTTACAATGAATATGGGTCAATTACTTAAAAATAAATTATTTCTAGCTGCTGGAAAGAAAATGTCAATATGGCACTGAGTTAATCAAGGTTTATGTTGAGTTACAGATATAAAAGTTATTGCATTTACTGAATATATATCTATTATGTATGTACTAAGTAAAGATGTCCTGGACATTATAAGTCAAGAGAGAAGCAGTGTTGAAAATTTTAATTTCTTCAAAATACAATAAATAAAATAATCTTCTATTTTCATCTGTCAATGCCAGGATCACACAGAAATTGTCTGTGAGGTAATCTCTGTGAGACACTTTAATAAGGACTTACCAGAAAGGATTAGGCCTGAGGATCTAGTAATAAGCAGGTTCTCCCTGTCACTCTTTATCAGCCAAAGGTAACTTTCCAGACTGTGCACAACTGATATCCATCGTAAGCTGGGCATATTTTAAAAGGCATGCCACCTGGTAAAGAGAGAGAACACTGATTCCAATAAGCTGTTTATTCAGAA
This sequence comes from Furipterus horrens, assembly GCF_987537825.1. Lineage (NCBI taxonomy): Eukaryota > Metazoa > Chordata > Mammalia > Chiroptera > Furipteridae > Furipterus > Furipterus horrens. The sequence goes on from NW_028327171.1 coordinate 88,478,087, forward strand.
GGGGATATCCAACATACTTAAAAACACAAAATATTCATAAGCTGTACAGAGCTAAAGGATTCCAAGATATACCACTGTGACATAAAAATAATTTTGAGCTGAAGGTATTTGAAAATAGATTGTTTTCTTATCAGGCTGAAAGCAAAGCCTCTCAAAAGAACTCAATTGTCATTAATTTCTTTCCTGGAACTTTTGAAACAAGGAACGATGGCTGCTTACCATTGGAGAAAAATCAGCCCCACACCTAGCCTGACATTACCTCACAGCTATCATACCTCTCATCTGTTCTCTTAAGGGCCCATTTATTTTTTCCTGAAAGTTATTTGTTTCCAATTAGTACTCTTGCTTCCTCTCCCTTTGCTATATTAAAAAGTCATTTGTTTTCCTAGAAGTGCCCTTTTAATCCTTTACTTCTTTGATTAAGATGGTATATAAGCTTCAAATTCTAACCACCTCATTGAGTCACATTTTTCTATGAACATTAACATACATTAACAAAAATACATGCTTAAAATTTGGGTTTTATTTTGTTAATTTATCTTTTGTTAATTCAATTTGCATGCACTCAAACATTGAACCTAAGAGGATAGAAGAAACATGTTCCCTTTCTGACTTTTTCTGACCAGGATACAGATGACCATTTGGAAAAGCGCCAGTAGATCTCATCAAACTTTCACAGAGAAAAGATCAAACTGTGTCATATTTCCTTATCCTTTTTCTGGTGAACATATTTCACAATTAAGACAAATTGTTACCATTAAATTTTAACTATAATCTGACTCTACTTAGAACAGAGTAACATTTTTCAAGGAAACGAGGGAAGCATAATCAGATCTATTCTGGTGAATTCTGCCAACTTTATGATTAAAATCAGATGACCAAAAATCAATCCTCTTTCATGACCTAGAACTTTTTATTAATACATTACAAGCATATGACATTATAATATTAATACATGTATTAAGTTCTGAAACATAAAGGAAAAATATAAAGAACGATATAACAATGACCCATATGATCCAGACAGGAAGAAGATGATGATGATGGTGATGATGATGATGATGATGACGACAACGACAACAATGGTGATAAGAATGAGAGTAATACTATTATATATTGTGCACTAACAGTATACTAGCACCATGCTTAGTGTTTTAAGTACATCATCTTATTAATAATGTATAGCTATTGTTATCCCACTCTACAAGTGAGAAAACTCAAGTTCAGAGAGTTGATTTTTGAACTCGAAGAGGGTAGAATCATGAAATAGAGGATTTCACATCTCCTGGCCCAACCCTTTATTTTAACAGATGAAGGCACAGAATGACAAACAAGTTTAAGATCTGACAGTTTGGACTAATAGATAGCTGAAGAGGTAAGAATGTATTCTCATTTTCTGACTCTCAATTATAAACTATACTCACTGACCACTTATTTCTCATATATATAGTGTTTTTAAAGAAAGCTGTGATTTAAATTCTCACTACAATCTCCAACTTATTCTATTATTGTAACTCTTAAGTAATTCATCATAATAAGAACCTAAATAAAGCTATCTACATTTTGTAAAGATATCCCAATTCATTTTCAAGAGTGCTGTCACTGTGTATTTTCCCACATCTACCTTCCTGTTCCCAAAAGAAAATTCAAAATACATAAATAATAATATCTCTGGGCTTTTTATAAATTTAGCATCTCCATTCATCGAAGTATTAGGCAATTCATTCAAATGGTATCACATCATCTGCAAGAACACCCAAGAAAATAAAAAAGAATGTATTAATAAAGTTGTACTGCTTTTGAAGATCTTGTTCTTAAAGTGTGAGAGAAGTGGAGGTACAGCTCTTGTTTTGGTGAGGGTCAGGTAAATTTTTTTTTCCAGTGGATCGAGCCATGTACTTAAATTGTTCCACAGTGCCCACTCATCCTGACACCCTCTTCTGTTCTGGACCATTTTTGTTTAAATGAAAAGACCATGTTTAACTTTGCAATACAAAACACAGCTGAATCATTGACACTTCAATCAGCCTTCATTATGCTCAAATCACAGTAGGATATCCCTTCCACTCAGAACTTACTGACACTAAAGTAGAATTGATTTCATTCTAAAAATGAATGGCAAAACACATCAATATATGCGTGCATCTGCATAATAATTCGGTGAAATTTCATTACAACTGTGTTTACTTACCCAAAGGCAAATGCACCATAAGATAGACCTGAATCTGGCTATATCTATTTATAGTACTTAGAATAAGAAAAATTTTAAAAGACTGACAATTTTATTTATAAAGAACTTTAATAATTCCTATACCAGAGAGTATGCAGAGAGAAGAATGTCTTAAATTGGTAATGCACTTTGCTTTCCTTCACTTGAAGAGTTACCTTATTTATTATCACAAGTATCTGAATGTTTACTGAAGGTTATTTTGATTTGTCAAATAGGTCCAGATCTTTACAGATGGCACAGTTGGAACAGTACATCAGACACAGGTTCTTCAGTTTCCCTGTGTTTGTTAGGAATTAAAAAAAAAAAATCAAAACTTTTAAATAAAGATCTAGGTCCAAAACAGAGCTGCTCCTACTCAGGGAGTACTGTTAGAAACTGAAACTTAGGTAACTTGAGTGTTCCTTTAAATGCTCCACCTAACCAGAACTCCTGTCTATCTGGTCAGCCAATCCCCAAATACCAAATCAACTCTGGGCTTTCTCACCCCACACAAGGTTGACTACAAGGCACCAGCCAATCAGATATTTTATAAAAGCTCTGGCCTTTCACACCATTTTGCACCTGTGATTCATGAAGTGTTGTTAAATATGGGTTTATTTGTATCATCTAAATTATTTTAAATTATTCTTTCAACAAAACCTAGCTCTCTCCATTTGCCTATAAAACAGATATGTAGACAAATAAATGAACTTTATATTTTATGTGTAGACCATAGCATTAGATCACATTTAGATTTATGTTTTAGTGTGGTTAAGCAAAGAAAATATGGAATAAACAAATAAACATGATTAATTAACTGCCTATTGCTTATAATCAACAACTTGCTTTTTCTTTTTTTTATTATCATGATGTTTTTTAAATTTTTTATTTTTATTACATTTTATAGATTATATTGTCACAGTAGTTCCATTTTTATCCCCTTGCTCGCCCCCACCCAGCACCCCCCTCCCCCAGCAATCCCTCCCTTCCCCAGTCCATGTCCATGGTTCCTACATGCAATCTCTCCAGTTTCTCCCTTTCCTATGTTACCATTATTTTAGGATTACTTCATTAATTGATTTTTTTATAACAATAAAAAAAGTAGCACCCCCCCCCCAGACTTTAGACCCTTTGTAATCTTATAGAGGACAGTGGGCGATGGTCTCCTGCTCTTCTAGCTCTTTCAAGCTGGGTGTGGTCGTTGTCCTACCTATCATTGGGTCCAGAAATCCCTAATATGAGTGGGGGTGTGGAGGGGAGGGTGGCCTTCCCACATGGAGAAGGGTCATGTAGACTCTAGGTCAGTTGGCTCTCCCCAGACAATGGCATGCTTGGTTTAACAAGCTGGCATCCGTGTTGTATTCTGGGGGCAATAGATTTGGCAACAGGGTTAAAAGGCATCATTCAATCCATAACCACTAGATGACATAAGGCAGGTATTAATTTTTCAATGTCCCCAATTAGGGGAAAAAAGAGGGGCTTCTTTGGAGTAAGGTGTGCCAGGCACATCATATCCATCCGGAACCCTTTTGTCCACTATATTTAACTTGGGCTGAGGGAAATATCTTAGGTTTCCCCCCTCTTAGACCTCTGGGTCTTTTCTGTTCAAGCCATTGGAATAGAAAAGAGAAACCTGTTTTAAGGTGAAGCCCACAGACCATCCCATTCTATGCCAACCCAGCCACTTGGTAGAGCCAAACCATTCAGTCTCAGGAGGCAGTGATGCAGACAGGATTAAGTGAGGCTTATACGTATAGACAATCACTCAGGTAGTGAGATCTTAGGCTTATACCTTTTGAAAACAGAAAACACATGTTAATTTGCGTAGTATAACCCACAAACCATTCTCTCGTTCTGTAAGCCTGTCTTAATGGGAAGACATCCAGTTGCAAAAATTTGACATTCTTCTTGCCTGTAAATTAAGCATCTTTGATGATGTCACAGATCTAGTTTAACTTACAAATGCAAGGTAACTTTAAATGAAGAGACTTTAACAATGGTTAGCTGTATTACTTTATAGTGTACCAATGGGCATTGTGATTTTCCTTGGGTCACAATTTTTCTCCCTAAGCTTACCCCCCCTGTCAGTGAAGGGACTGTAGTAGGTCTATTTTTAATTTATCCTGTTACTTTGCATGAATTCAACAAGAGCAGCAAATGATCACTTCTGATCTTTAGTTCTGCTTTGCTGGAACTTACACACGGAACATTTAGGGTGACCTTCAGTCCTCCCTTCAGGCAGCCAAAGATGAGCCACGTACCTGCCATTCAGCCTTGTCTGTAGACACCTGTCCTTTCCAAGTCCTTCAGGTTTTCTGTTGTGCTTTAAGGCCCCCTTTAGCCTCAGGAAAGCAACCTTCATTCCTTCCCTGGAAAGATTGCCACGGACCGCACATCCAACCTAGGTCCCAGGCCTTTTTCCTCATGGGCTTTTATTACCTTCTAAGGTCACCCTTGGTTCCTTAGGGCTTTTGGTAGCAACCAGAGCCCAAGCATGTCTTTTTAAGGCATGACATTCCAGTCAAAGTCTTGGTCAACAAGACCTCTATTAACAACTGGTCTTATTATTTTCATGCAAAGAACCTTATGTCATTACTTACTTCTTCAGGGTGCCAATTTCTGGAGGGATCAGGTAGGGAGAAAAATATACAGTGTGAAGGAAAATCATTGTCCTTATAATATTCCCTGGAATTGAGTTTCTGTTCTTTATATTTTTCTTTTTTTTTCTCTCTCTATCCTTCCCCCACTAGAGAGGGAAAGAGAAAAAAAAATTGTTTGTATATCTATTACATTTGTCCCACTTTTTTTTTCCTATTGCTTCCCCACTCCCTGCCCACCCCTTCTCCCACAGTCAGTCCCCACCCAGTTGTCCATGTCCATGGATCATTTATACATGTTCTTTGACTAGACCCTTCCTCTTCTTTTCCCCTTCTCTCCCTCCTCACTTCCCCCTTGTCATTGTTAGTCTACACCTTGTTCACATACCTCTGTTTCAATTTTGCTCATTTGCTCATGTTGTTCATTAGTTTCCTGTAATAGGTGACAGCATAAGGTATTTTTCTTTCGTTGCCTGGCTTATTTCACTAAGCATAATTCTCTCCAGTTCCATCCATGTTGTTGCAAATGGTAGGAGTTCCTTCTTTCTTTCTGCTACGTAGTACTGTTGGATCAAAGACTTAAATGTAAGTCATGGCACCATAAAAGTCCTAGAAGAAAATATAGACAGGAAAATTTCAGATATCCCACATAGCAACATTTTCACTGATATATCTCCTAAGGCAAGGGAAATAAAGGAAAGAATAAAGAAATGGGACTACATCAAACTAAAAAGTTTCTGCTCAGCAAAAAGAAAACATCAGCAAGATGAAAGGGAACCAACCATATGGGAAAATATATTTGCTAATGACACCTCAGACAAGGAATTGATCTCCAAATTATATAAAGAACTTATATGGCTCAACACCAAGAAGACAGACAACAAATTAAAAAATGGGCAAAGGACCTGAACAAACATTTCTCCAAAGAGGACATACAGAAGGTCCATAGACATATGGAATAATGCTCAACATCAGTAGCCATCAGAGAAATGCAAATAAAAACCACAATGAGATACCACCTCACACCAGTCAGAATGGCCATCATCAACATATCAACAAACAACGTGTGCTGGCAAGGATTCCGAGAGAAGGGAACCCTGGTGCATTGCTGGTGGGAATGCAGACTGGTGCAGCCACTATGGAAAACATTTTGGAACTTCCTCAAAAAACTAAAAATGGAACTGCCTTTCGAACCAACAATTCCATTGCTAGGACTATATCTGAAAAATCCTGAAACACCAAAACAACTTTCTTTTTCTAAAGAAAAGACTAGGAAAATGAGCAACTTTCCTGAGAGTTAAGTCCTGCATTGTGGCTCCAAACTGAACCTGCAAGATTTGATGTTTTTAAATCACATTCAAAATTCTGTTTGCTTAAACTAAATGCTGCATAAAATGCCAAAGAAGTCTGTGAGTTGGTGAGGAATATGTTGTGTTTTGTCCACTAATAAATTTAAAGTTGAAACAAATCAAGTTGTTGCCTAAAATGTTTCCTGGGCCAGATGAAAAGAGAGATTCCTACAAATTGTGAATGTTCCATTAACTGCAGGAAGAGAAAGAAAAAAACAAAACAAAACTGTAGTTTCAATAGAGCAGGGTTCTCATAGCATAAATTTGCCACCATGAGCAAGAAAAATAGGGACTTACAAACGAGGAAAAGAAGATAATTTTAATAACCAAAGTAGGTGAGCTGGTTTAACAGAGATCCTTATTATTTAACAAAAGACACTGTGTCTAATTCTATTCAGTTAAATCTATTTGAAAAGGTGAAGTAAAATCGGAGCAGCAACCTGTAATTGTCTATAATGGAAAATACTCTCTTTCAGAGATCTCAGATGGTCTAAAACTTAAATCTATAACTTACACACACAAAAAATCTTGTTTTGAGAAATAGATCTTGGAAAAAAAAATAATGGAAAACCCTTCCAGGGTTCAGAAAATTAGTTCATATTTGCTAGCTGCATACAGAAATTAGGGGGGAGGAAGTTTGGATTAATTTATATTTCTTGCAACGTCTCACCTTCATTTATAAAATAGCACAAGATAAACGAGCAGTCCTTATGTATTTGGCATAATTTAGCATTTAAATAGTTTTGGCACTTGGCAATAACTAATAAGAAAATTGTATAAAGTCATGCTATTAAACATGAGAGACTCTTACTAATAAAGATATATTTTAATCAATAAAGTAACAATTTTTGAAGTGAATATATATTATTCAAAGACTGTATGCTTTAGTACGCTAATTGAAAAACATTGGCTCCTCAGCTATTTACATGGCTTTCACTCTCCAGAGCCAGTGACCTAGTCAAATTAATGTTGGCCTCAACTTAAAAGTAATCTGTATAAATAAATAATTCACACACACCCTCTGTATATTTATTGCCTTAGCAGTTTTAGTGCAGAATTCTGCGGGAATTACAGAAAACTTCAATAAGGATAAAACTGAGATGCAAATAAATATATTTTAGAACATCATCTAGATTACAGCATGAAATTGTAAGATCAAAGTCATAATAAGGAGTTGTAACTAAATATACAGACTTCTTTAATTTCTATAAATTTATAGAAATTTATGCCATATTTTTGTATGGTGTTTTTCTTTTTTCTTTTTTGCATTTCATCCTATGTTAAAAAATGTACTAATCATCAATTCTTAAGTGGAAAAATTAAAAGCTAGTTCATCTAGATAACTTAAACATTTATATATGTGTGTTTTATATAATTTAAACAAATTAAACATTAAATCAAGCTAAGCATCCTAAAGAAATATTTGACTAGTCATAATTTAGTTTATATATTTTATGTATATTTTTAATTGTCATGTTCTTTTTCATTCTTATGAGGACAGATTTTACTGCTGGCTAAGGTCAAGTATGTATTTAGGTTTTCTCCTATTTAAAAGGAAAAATTTACACTAACTTCACAGTTAGTGGCATTTCATTCTGTGAAAGATCACGTGAATGAATCTATATTAAAATAGAACCAGAAAAGCCATTTCAGAGAAACTGCACTGCAGATCGTTGTTTTCCAAATAGGACCAAACTGCCAACATTCCAAAAAGTCACTAAGAACAAGAATATCCTGTTTGTAAGGACTGATGAAATTAGTCTTTGCTGATTACTGAATTAACCAATGAAGCAAAAAACTAGCCTTTTGCCTAATGATTGAATGATGATTGAATCACCAGCCAATCTAAGCAGTATATATTTAACCATACCTCATCTAGCACCAATGAACTCTTCTTTACTACAGCTTACCACATTTTCCTCCCTTTTTCCCATATAAACCCTGAGCCTCTCTCTTGAAGGAAGGAGGACACTATTTGGGCTTCTGCCAGAAACTATACTCCTCGAATTACAATTCTGATCCCAAATAAATGAATTTTGTTCATCTGTTGCCACCTATATTTTTAGGTTGACAGTTCCTTGTGAGGAGACTCTGATTCCTACTCTACTCATATTAAATGAGTACTAATTTTTTTTATTATTTGCTTTAGAAAAGTCTTTAAAATGGATATATGTACATATAATAATATTATGGATCGAAGCATAGCTTTTATAGATAGCAATATAACTTCTAAGGTAATTTATTTATGTTAATTTAATATTAACAATAACTAATATATTAATCATAAGTATTTATTACCAAATATTATTAAAATAATTGAGCATATAGTTTTACGTATATATTTGAGGAAGTATCATATTTAGGAAAACTGCAGCAATTTCAATAAATAAAAATAAAATGATTTAATCAATAAAATAAACAAATTCATATCTGTAGAATTCTTAAAATAAGCAAACAATAAATATTTGTTGCTTGTAAAAGGATGTCATTTGAATATTTTCACTGATTTTAATTTGCAAGAAGTCATAAGAGATCTGTAGTCTTAAAAATTTGTCAAAAGTTAATAAAATTCTACTTCCAAAATATCGCATATAATGAGGAGTAATAGACTCTTTTTTTAAAAAAGGATGATCTCCACATGGGGTAGTTGTTGGTTTTCCACTACTCCTAAAATTTATTGAAACAGGTAGGATCTGTAAATGCTAGATTATCCACTTATTTCATGAATTGAAGCTTGCAACATTTGATTGACTGTATAAAATCCTGGTTTGTGTGCCACAACAGAATATGGTAACATGGGGTGATTCATTAACTGTTTGATTTAGCTATTTATAAAGATTTAAATTAGTTGCTGCTCGGATTTTTATTCAATAATTGATTCTACTTCTCTCTGTGTCAGATGATCAACTCAGATGAGAAATTCTAGGCTACACATTATTGTACACATTTTTGAAGGGAAGAATATTAAATATATAATCTTTTCCCTCAAGAATTTGTAGACAAGAAGATAAAATAGTCACCATTAATACTTAAAGACATAATTATATGTCACTTAAAAAACTTAAAAGGCAAAACAGTAAGTGAGGACAGGTATGGTAGCTAATTGTATGTGTCAGTTTGACTAGGCCACGAATGCCCAGACAACTGGTGAAATATTATTCTGGGTATATCCATATTGGTTTCTTTGAATGAAATTAATTTTTGAATCAGTAGGACAAGTAGAGCAGATTGTCCTCCCTCAAGTGAGTAGGCCTTATTCAATCAATATATGACCTGAATAAAACAAGAAGTCTGAGTAAAAGACAACGTCTGCCTGACTGATCTGAGCTGGGACATTGGTCATTCCTGGTCTTCATTCTCAGACTAAAACATCAGCTCTTCTTTGGTAATAAGCCAGGCTACTTTCAAACTGAAAGTAGCACCATCTGCTCTCCTGGTACTTAGTTCTTCGGATTCAGACAACGTACAACACATATTTGCTCTTGAGTCTCTAGCTTAGTAACTGCAGATCTTGGCACTTGTCAGCCTTCATAATTACATGAGTCACTTTTTAAAATCAATCAATCAATTTTGTTCGTTGTATTTCCTCTAAAGAATCCTAACTAGTACAAGAGATTAGCCATTTTTCCTTAGAGTGACTGAGAGTGTTATTTTCATGCTCTTCTCCTTTACCATCTCTCTATCTCTTCCCTCCACACTTTGCGGGGTCAGGAAACCCTTTATTGTTAAAGTAATATAAAAAGATGAGATTTTTTAAAACAGAAATACAAGACAAACCTGCTCCAAATACATTATGAGTTCAGGGTAAAATGTTTGGAAGTAAAGTTTGAAAAATAATGACTATTGCAGTTGGGATGAAGATACTGGCACCAAATCCAATAATAATAGTTTGAGATCTATTATAGAAAAATACCTTGTAGGGACCAAAAGAAACCCCCCAAATATTTCCTTTAGTACGAGGATTGTTTTAAATTGATTATTTTTAAGAAACAGAAGACTCAGGAAGTTTTACTCCCCCACACCCACCCCAACTACCTAAGAGAATTAAGAGGGCTTGATCCAGGAAGAGAACTATCACTGGAGATAACTACAGAGGATATGAGCGAGGCACGGTAAACTGGAGGAAACTTAGCGAGACCTGTTCAAATTCCTCTCTGTGTCTCATTGCCTCTGCATGGCACAACGAACATTTGTTTACCATATATTTATTCTATTATCTTTCTATAAATTGTTCCCCTTGTCTTTGAAGTCCTAAACCCTTACACCTTTATCCTTAGCTCAGAAAAGCCTATAAGCCTAACTGCCCAACTGCCTACGGGCCTCATATTCTTATAGAGCCTTCATACTTATGAAATTAAATTTGATTTTCACCTGTTAATCTATCTCATGTCTACTTAATTCTTACAAGAGTATGGAAAAGTACAGAATTATTTTCCCCTTCCCAACTTCCTTAAATGTTAATCTAAGATATTTGCAAGGTGGGATCATAATAAAAACTTCAATATAAACATTAATGGGTTAGTAGTTATAACAAAAGCTAATGTTTGAATGTGTGGTATACACTAAATACACTTCTATGCACTTCTTTTTTCTTAACTCATTTAATTCTCCTATCAATTTTATTAAAAATTTTATATTATTTTCTAAGTATTACAGATGAGGAAACAGAGGCAAAAAATAAGTTGAGTAATTTTTCCAAGGTTATACAATTAATCAGTAGTAAATCCAGATTCAAGTAAAGAATAAGACACTAAACTCAGGGGGAAAAATTATTCGGAGTCTATTGAATAAGAAATGCAGCCCCAGCCAACAGCTTGATTTCACCATGTGAGATGTGAGCAGAGGATCCAATTGATTAGCAATTAGATTCCTGACCCATAGAAATTATAAGATAATAAATTTGTCTTGTTTTAAGTCATTAATTCTGTGATAAGTTGTTACAGCAGCAACAGAAAACTTACAAAGCCACTTTTACGCCAAATTTCTTTTTTGATTTGAAGTTTTCAATTTTTGGTTTTGTTTTTCTTCCCTTTTTATTGAATTTATTAGAGTGACACTGGTTAACAAAATTATACAGGTTTCAAGGGCATAGTTCCATAACACATTATCTGTACACTGTATTGTGTGTTCACCACTCCAAGTCAGGCCTCCTTCCATCACCATTTATGCCCCATGCCCTCCTACATGTACTCCCATCCATCTTACCTCCAGCAATCGCCACACTGTTGTGTCCATGAGTTTTTCCTTTATTTTCATTTTTACTCAGTCACTCAACCCTCCCCCACAAGCCCTCCGACTCCTCCCCCTGACAGCTCGCAGCCTGCTCTCTATATGTTTTACTTGTTGTTTCATTTTGTTCATTGATTCCACATATGAGTGAAATCATTTGGTGACTTGGAGTTTTTGTCTTTATCGTCTTTATCGTTTAAGCTGCAATCTTTTTAATATTTATGGGAGATAGGCCATTCAGTTTTGATACAAAATAAACTAAAAATCTTGTCTGAGTTATTAATATGAATACCTGAATTGTCTAAATGTTACCAAGCAAACCTGGGCTCCTTCATGTGGCACCTTGGTGTTGAGGAAAACAGGTCTTTATTTACAATATTCCAACCTGGGGAGGGCAGTGAGCACTTCAGCTCAGAACCCTGTTCTCCCACGACACCTAGCACTTCCCTTGCTCCCCAAAAGGCTATAAGCCAAAATAAAGCCCAATAGTTCCCCATCCCTTATCTGTCAGCTCTCTCCTTCAGGATCTGGGGTACGTTGTTCTCAGCCTCCGTATAATAGTCCAGAAAAGCATGTGCCATGTTGCACTGGATCATGGTAGAGTCCAGGAAAGGCACAAGTCCCAAAAGAGTCCTCTCCATATGATCCAGGTTCCAAGAATCCAGGTAGAGTCCGGGTCTGCAAGGCAGAGTCCTTGGAGGCTTCGGAGTCAGCTAGAGCTGGCATGATCAAAGCGGCAGCCTGTCTGCTTTCCTACTAGCCCAGGCCGCATGGCCGAATCCTGACTACAAACTTCAGTGCTGCTTTCTCCTTCTCACATGGCTGCTACAACATCCTTCTACATCATGGCACCCCCTTCCATCAGGCTTCCTCCAACCTACTCTTCTCAAAGCTGTCCACCCTTCTTTTTAACTCCTGAAAGTCATTACACCTTTTTCCCTGAGTCAGTAGCACAGCTATTATCTAGGTATCAGCTAGCCATAGATATGCCAAGTACTTTAAAGCTATGTGAATATGACCATAAAAGGATTGAGTATCTGGCCTTTTCAAAAAAATAAAACCAACAACCACAGTGTGGTACCTTCAACTACATTTTCTGCATCCAACCAGTAGTTAAGGAATATGAGATACCATGGAAGGTTGTGCAAGAATTTTTAGGGACTGGACCTGGAAATGATAAATATTACTTTTACTAACATACTAATTACTGTAACTATTTAAAGGGTCCCCACCTCTATACAAATCAGAGTTGCAAGTATAGTCAAGCTCTACACACAGTTGAAAAACAAATAGAAATTACAAAATTACTAGTGTTTTTTTTCTGACAATAGAGTTTTTAAAAACTTGTCATAATCCTAATTACTGGATAACAAAACCTAAAATAGAAACATTTGAGTATATGTATATGAAAATAACTAAATATTGATTTAAAAAAATAGGAAACCCAAGATCAGTGAGTTTACAAATTAGATGTCAGGCAACAGTCATTATGTAACCTAACTAGCGGGGTCCCACTGCCTGCCACCCATAAGCAATAACTCTGAAGAATGCTGAAGACAAGAGTTGGATGGAAAGGAAAATAGAATTTTTATTTACTTATAGAAATACACAAATTTCTTTCTTTTTACATTTTTTAAAAATAAGATTTTACCTATTTATTCTTAGAGAGAGGGGAAAGGAGGGAGAAAGAGAAGGAGAGAAACATTAATGTGTGGTTGCCTCTCACATGCCCCCAACTGGAGACCTGGCCAGCAACCCAGGCATGTGCCCTGACTGGGAATGGAACTAGTGATCCTTTGGTTCACAGGCTGGCATTCAGTCCACTGAGCCACACCAATCAGGGTATATATATATACACAGATTTCTTGATGCCCAGCCCCCAACCCCACCACCAGAGGAGTGAGCAGGCTGCTGGTAGGTGGCACAGGAGTTTCCTAGTGACTTTGCTTCCCATGACTTTGCATGTGGGGGAGGGGTCGGGATCTTGTTGTTGCCTGGCCTCGCTACCTCCCAGGAACTGCCTGCTAGGATCTGCTGGCCCAAATCTCCTCTTTTTACCTTGCTGCATTCTTCTTATTGGTCTTGCTACTACCAGTACCTGTAGTGTTCTAGGTCAGGCCTTAAGCAGTCAGGGAGGGGTGCAGGGTTTGCTGGCTTGAGCTGGTGGCAAAGACCTGGTGCCCAGGAACTCCAGGCCCATTGGTCAGAAAGGAGGGGAGAATCCAAGAGCACAGCAGTACCGTCCTGCTCTCGAGTTAAAGGTTCCTTCAGAATCCTCTGGCAGAAGCAGATGGTAGGGTATGTCCCTCCCATCCAATCACCTTCCTAGTTTTGGGCACCTGCCTGTGTGCCTATTTTTTCCTGCATCTGTCTCAGCTGCCAGGGCGACTGCACGCATTTACCATCTTTGACGATTTTTTACCCTTCCCCATTTCCAGGGACAGTTACCCCATTACAGTTATGGTATCTTATTCTTAAATACAAATGTAATCCAATCATAAATTAAGCTAACTCTTGAACACAAATTAAGTTCATTATTGCCTTTTTAGACACCATGTAAAAATTTGAATTAAGATCGTCCCAAAATGTTTTGAATAAAATTATCATTTAGATTTTTCTTGTTCAGGTAACTCTCATTGCTATTGTCTAAGCATTATATTTTTAACTCACAATCTTATAAAAATAATTATGTTTAGTTCTAAATAACAAAACAGACTGAGAAATAAGCAGAGTTTTATAAATATTAAACATAAGCCTAAATATACAGAAAAGAGGTAAAAATATATGTGTCGCTCTAGAGTGATTATTGTGCTAACTACACATTACTCTTCTTTGCGCTTTGCTGGAAACCATTAGTCATGCTTGCTGGAAAATAATTTTCATCTTTACCTTGCAGAGACGTTTTTCTCCTTTACTGTCATTATTGTGTTTATTTGCAAAAAAACGTTCTTCCTTTACTGTCATTATTGTGTTTCATCTTTTATACACATTGATTCATTCTGGTAGGTAGCAGACTGCTTGTGTCTTTACTTAGAGCCGGTATATTAATTACAGAAAATGATATTACTCTGTCTTCAACTGCTTAAAGACCAGTCTTTTTTTTTTTTTTTTTTTTTTAAGTATATTTTATTGATTATATTGTTACAATAGTTCCAATTTTTTTTTCCCCTTTGCTCCCCTCCGCCCAGCACCCCCCTTCCCCAACAATCCCCTCTCCAAGTCCATGCCCATGGGTCGTACATACAAGCTCTCCCGCCTCACCCTTTCATATATTCTTCTTCTTCTTTTTTTAAAATTGATTAATTAATTAGTTAAATATTTTAACAATAAAAAATAACAATTCCTCCCTCTCAGACTTAAGACCCTTTACAATCTTATAAAGGACAATGGATGAAGGTCTCGAGCTCCTCTAGCTGCTTCAAGCTGGACATGGTCGTCGTCCTACCTACCCGTGGGTTAAAGACCAGTCTTTAAAACAAAAGAAACAATTGATTTCATCAATAACCTCTCTTGTAGCCATGTCTATTACAAGTTACATTTCTTAGAGCTGTGAAATAGCAAGAGTAGGAGAAATATATCAGTTAATTTCTTTATGAAGCCCTTTTCAATGCAATGCCTTCTAGAAAGTGTTCTGTGCTGAGTGCTTCATTGGAGGTGAAAATGATTTTATTTATCTCTATCATTTTTTAATCTTTTACATAAAATTATATTGGTAAAATATCATCTGAGATGTAACTATTCTTGCAACAGTCACTTGTATTTCTAACCTTCCCTTCCCTTTATGGTTGTTTCCTCTTTCTGTTATCATAAAATTCCAACTTTGTACCACCAAAGAAACTCCTAGGACTTCCCCTTTCCTGCTGGCTCTCTTCCGGGAGCTTATTATTAAACTGCTTAATGTTCCTTGTGTATGGATTAAACACCTATCCATCTATCTCTCATAGACAAGCTTTATCACTACATAGCCTCTGCTACTAGCATCTAGAAAAAGCAATGAAGGGAAAAGCATCTTACTGGGATTTGTAGAAAGTAAAATAGCCATTAAATCTGTTAGTGTGGATCTTTCCACCAAGTCTCAACAATGACTACAGAAACACTCATTAGAGGTTTTCTTTACTGTGAGAAAAAGGAAAAAATGATTCTGCATTATAAAGCCTCGACTTTCCCTACTAACTCTTGTGAAGGGGAGGTTCTCCTTTGACTGTCATGATCTCCCATGATTGTAATTTGCCACATTGCAAGAGTACACCATGGCTCATTGAAGACTTGTGCTTTCCTGGCTGGTGAATGGCTTCTCAACTAGCAGTCACATCTATAGGAACTCCACAATGCATTTAGAGGAAGACGTATGGAAGACTATGATCAGCCATTAAATCAAAGAAAATAAGGACTATATTCAAAACTATGAGACGCAAGTATCCTCTGAACTTTGGGCAACTGAGTTTTAAAGCTTTGCTAGTGTCGCTTAAACCTATAACACCCGTGACGGATTTTTAATGATCTTTTTAAGTTATGGAAATCTAAGATTGTCTCTCTTATAAATATTTTCACAATCTCAATCAAGACAACCAGAAACCTATTCTTGATATCTGATCCTGTGTTATATTAAACTAAATAAATAGATAGACAGATAGACACTCACTAATCTAAACTTGGTGGGGTCATCATTTTAGTTCTAGGAGCACCAAACCTCCTTATACCAGAAAAAGATCTCAATGTTTTACTTTTCTTAAAAAAAATGTGGTAAATATTAAACTGACCAAAACTGATGTAGCAGATCATGTCTTGGTGACTTTGCAAACCCTTCCATCAAGTGCATAGAATCTCCAGATCATGGAGAACGTGCTCCATATGGAAGAATTAAAATATAAGGATGGAAAACATAACTATATAAAATGTATAAATGATGTTATTCTGAATTCTATGTAAGAGACATATTTTTGAATGTAACTTTAGGGAGTGGGATAACATTGTATACAGACAAAGTATCTTTAAAAATTAAACTGTGGTGAATCTTAAGTGACACCCCATAAGGGGTTGTATGTAAATCTCAAGAAAAGAAAAGAAAGCAATGAGAAGGGGAAAGGTATGACAATTAAATCTTTATAATTAAAAGTAAAAACTGAGATGAGGCAAAGTGTGGCCAGTTTCACTTATTCGAGGGAAAAAATTAAACAAATTTCTCAGTTTATATCCTCTGCAGGGAAGAGCTCTGTAATTTAAAAGAAAAAGGACATGAGAGGTTTTAAGAAGAAATGTGGAAAAAAAAAAAGAGATAGATTTCATGTTGTGATGAGAAAAGATGAGATGCACAATGTGAAGTAACTGGAGATAAACAAGAGGTATAGCAAGAAAACTGCAGGAGGGAGACAGTTCTTGCAGGGTGAGATAGAGCATGTTTGTTTCTGAGTGCACAGTTTTGTGTGAAGTCTGAATGTGAGGGGGAAACAGGAAATAGAGAGGAAAGACATTGCTACAAAAAGAAGGTAAGGCAAAATAAAGTGAAATTGAAGTCAATTATAGATCAAAACCAAGTTCTTATAGCAGGATAAGAATTGTAAATCAGAAATCCTAAAACAGAAAATAGCAACATTTGGAGAGCTGAAGGTAAGAAAGAAAAGTCTGAAAAAAAACTATACAGAGTCATGCAGTTATGGATCAACAAGATCTTGAAGTAGAATTATGTAACCTAAGCAGCATAACAAGAAGACAGGCAAAAATATGTGACTTACAGTTCCCAAGCAAAGAAAAAATAAAATAAAATATCAGCCAAAGGAAAATTCGTATGAAAAAGAAAATATTATGAAAGAATGACCCAGTTTTGAAGTTCTTCATGATGGTTAATAATGGGAAACACGAGCTTAAAAAAGGAAAAATGGTAGTTTACAACTATTAAATTGATCCCACAATGTGAATCTACTAGAATGGATATGTTCATACTAGTATATAATAATTAGCATACTTTCCCAATCTATATCTTATCTCAAATTAATGTTGAAGTGAAAATTTTGTAGAATTGGTAATATTTGCGCACCTTTGTAAGACATATGAATTGGGAAGTGATTCAAAATAGAAGTAAAAAAAATGACCAGGCTAAAAATGACCCATTAAAATATTTGAAATTAGATTTAATATTTAAATAAGTTAATAATTTAGATGTTCATCTATTAATTTATTTGACATAATTTAAAAAACAATATATTTACTGTTAAAATTTTAGAAAATACTTTTTTATTGATCTTATTGGGGTAATGTTGGTTAATAAAACTATGTAGGTTTCAGGGCTACAATTCTATAATACATCATCTGTATATTGTATCTTATGTTCACCATTATAGCAACAATGCAAGCCTACAGGTATAACACAGTATTCCCCAGACAATCCATGCAAGTATGTGTGTATATCCTTGTACACTACCTTTAATAGTTTGTCAGTGTGGTGAGGATGAACTCCTGGATCATCACTTTGGTTTGGTGAACTAAATGCCCTTAGATCAATTTGTGGAAAATTCATTCACCAATAACCATTCATCATAAGACCAATTTGCCACATGACCAATTGGACAAATTATTAATGTGTATCTACTCACTAGTTATGAAGCTGATAGCAATCCCAATTTCACCAAGGCCTCTCAATTTTCTGTGTCGGTTTAGATATTACAATTTCTTTTAGATTTTAATATTATTTTAGATTTTAATTTCTTTTAGGTATAAATATTCAATTTATATCTAAGAATTTTAAAGCTATACAGTGGGTTTCATACAGAGCATTTTCAATCAAGTCTACAATGAGTAAATGTAAAGATGTTATCCAGGGAATTGTGTGTATTTATATTTACTTCAGATAACCATAAGAACTTAAACTGAATTTATATAAATCATAAAATGTAATTAAAATAACTCACAACCCAAAAGAAAGTAAAAATAATTTACAAATATCAGATGCTCAGGTTACCTGTGACATAGGAAACTCATGTGTATGCAGTGCTAGTCTACTAGAGCTGTTTGATTTATATATATTTCAAAAAAATAAGAGTAATTGAGTTACATCAATCAATAACTGTTTTCAGCATTAGTCGGCTGCACAGAATAAAGCAATAAAGATTGCATATTTCAATTTCTGAGTACTTTTTAAGTGCTTAGTGTTTTACAAAAGGGTAGCTTTTCCTTTCATTGCAATTTGGACTGGCATGGATGTGTGAAAATAGACAACTAGGTGAAACTTTCACTTGGTGGACTAAAAACAGCTGGTCTTTCTGCACACCTTTATTATTATGTATGCAATTAAGTGTGTACAAATAAGACACAGCACTACTTTTTTTGTTCAATGGTATTAACAAATTACTATTATAAACTAACTGTATTAGATTACACATTTAGGAACTATTTTTAGAAAAATATGAACAAATTGATTATAAATATTAAAAAGTTCATGAACTTAAAGTAACTATTACTATAATAGATTGAAAGAGAGAGCAGAAATAAAAAAAATAAACACAATGATTTGTTGTCTTTCACAGTTTTGGGCACTTAATCAATACAATCTACAATTTTTTAATTTTGTTTTTCCATTACCCTTTATCTCCCTTATACCTTCTTCCACCTTCACCCAACCTACAATTTTTTTAAATTATAAAGATAACTACTGATAAATGAAAATTATGGAGGTTCCTTAAAAATTAAAAATAGAACTACCATGTGATCCATAATTCCACTTCTGGGTATTTTTCCAAAGGAAACAAATTACTATGTAAAAAGGATATCTGCACTCCCATGTTTCCTGCAGTATTATTTACAGTATCCAAGACATGAGAAAATCTAAGTGTCCACTGGTGGATAAAGAGATAAAGAAGTATGACATGTATGCACAATGAAATACCATTCAGCCATAAAAAGAAGAATCCTGCCAATTGCAACCACAGAGATTAACTTTGAGGGCATTATGCTGAGTGAAAGAAGTTAGATATAAATAGACAAATACTGTATGATCTTATTTATATATGGAACCTAAAAAATGAGAGAAGAAAAGAATTCATAGATACAGAGAATAAACTGATAGTTGCCACAGGTAGAAGGTGGATAAAATGGGTGAAGGTAGTTAAACATACAAACTCCTAGTTATAAATAAGCCTTGGGGGTGTACTGTACAGCATCATGACTATAGGTAACAATAGTATATTTTGTATTAGAAAGTTGAAAAAAGAGTCTATCTTAAAAGTTCTCTTCCAAAAAATAAAAACCTTGTAACTATATGTGGTGATGGATGTTAACTGAACTTATTATGGTAATCATTTTGCTATATTTACATATATCAAATCATTAAGTTGTGCACCTAACACTAATACAATGTTGTATGCCCATTATATCTTGATAAAAAAAAAAATATATATATATATATATATATATATCACAAGCCTAGAAGTTATGGGAGAGTAAAAGTGTTCTAACTTCTCACCATTCATATTAAGAAGTAAAATATGTCTACAATTTATAAATCAAGAAACAAAAAATTAATGGTTGTATTTCAGGTAATGGCAATCATCGGAAAAGTACTTTATTCTAACTAGAAGGTGTAAAGGAGTAAAAGGGGTAAAATATAGTGTAAATATAATCATTTAGTCAACAAATATTTCTAGTTATTACCTAAAGTTAAGTCAAGCAAAAAAAAAAAAATGAAATTTTTGTAGTTTAAAATTGGTAATTAAGAGTTCAAGCTTGGGACTTCTGGCCAAGATGGAGGCATAGACTGACACGCTCTGTCTTCCTCTACAATTAAGAAGGGTTACAACTACTGAAAAACTAAAAATAATAAGTTCCTGAAAATAAAGCTGCATGGAAGTCCAATGTATGAAGTCATAAACAAGTGGTGCTTGTCTGGATGGGTAGGAAGTGCAAACCCGTGGCTGAGAAAGATCAAGCTGTGCTGGAGGCGGCAGCCACAGCAGCGAACAGTGGGACCCGGTAAGCAGACGCCTGTATTTGGGGGGAGGAGAGAAGCACCTGGGAGCCGGCCCTGGCTCTGGCTGCAGACCAGATCCATTGGCTCACAATTCCAACGCCCAGGAAAGCAGACCCCACTGGGAGGCAGCCCTGTTCACCAGCAGAGAGTAACAGCAGGAATCCATCTTGGACCCCTGCCCCCACGCAAAGCACCACAGGGTGGTGAGAAAGGTCACCAGGTTTTGACAAACACACGGGGCTCCACCCAATATAGCATAGGAGATGTGACAGTGCCCCGCCCAAGAAGGAAAGATAAACAAAATGGGCAGAATGAATGATTGTAAGACCAATCACACAGCTAACGAAAAAACAAAAGCCTTGACGGATGAACAAATAGTAAATCTTTCCAAGGTTTAGTTCAGAGCTATAGTCATAAGGCAACTTACAGACCTAACAGTGGGGCTGAATTCAGACAGGGAAGGAATGAAGGCTAGCCCCACTGAAATGAACAAAAATACATACAAGTGGTGAGGAAGGGAAAGCCATGGATCAAATTAACAAATAAGAACATAGGGAGGGAACAGTCAATCACTGCAGAAGGAGAAAACAGAAAGTGAGAAATATGTTGAGAGGCTCAGAAACCTCTGGGACAGCTATAAACGATCGAACATTCGAATTATTGGATTGCCAGAGGGTGGAAGAAAAAGGACTAGAAATTGAAAAATTACGTGAAAAAATAATAAAGCAGAACTTCCCTAACTTGGGGAAGGAAATGAACTTACAGGTCCAGGAAGCACAGAGAGTTCTGGATAGGCTGGACCCAGAGAGGACCACACCAAGACACATTATCATCGAAATGTCAAAAATTAAAGATAAAGAGATAATCTTAAAAGCAGCAAGAGAGAAGAGAAGAATCATGTACAAAGGGGTCCCAATTAGACTATCAACTGATTTCTCAAAGGAGACTTTACAGGCAAGAAGGGTCCGGCAAGAAATATTCAAAGTAATGAAAATCAAAAACCTACAGCCACAAATACTCTATCCAGCAAAGCTGTCATTCAGGATAGAAGGGCAGAGAAAGTGCTTCCAGGACAAAGTACAACTGAAGGAGTTTGTTAGATCCAAACCACTGTTATGCAAGATGTTAAAGGGACTGATTTAGAAGAAGGAGGATAAAACTATGAACATTAAAATGAAAATTTATCACAAGAACCAACAACAGAAGCTAGGGAATCGAAACAGGCAAACTAAGTAGGCAACGAGAATGGGAAAAGAATTATAGGTATGGGGAACATATTTGGGGGAGGTCAGCAGGGAGGGGGAAGGGAGTAAGGGAGGGAGATCGTACAGGAATTAAGAAGCATAGTAAGAGGAAGTGGAGTAGACAGGAAGATGTTGAGAAGCACTATATGCACAACCAATGGGCAGGGACTAAGGTGGAGGGACAATAGGAGGGAGGGGAGAGCAGGGGGGAAAGAAATTGGGACAACTGAAACAGTATAATCAATAATAAAATATTTTTTAAGAAAAGAGTTCCAGCTTGTTTTAATAATATAAAGAACAGAAATAAGTCCTGCTTCCTTTTTAGCAACTAGAAAAAATGCAGGGCAATTTACAAAACCATATCTTTTCTTGAATTTATCAGATAGCTGAGATAACAGAATAATTAATCTGCCTGAAATCTAAAGAGAAGTAGAAACCTTTAAGGAGAGATGTGGTCATATGCACTAAATTACCTGGGACAGAGCAAGAGACAAATACAAGACTATCATAAAAGTGATTAAGAACATTTTAGTACAGTTCATTAACAAATTTGTGAAAGTTTAATGTCAGCTAGCATTGAGCATATAGAAACCCCAGGGGCTGCAGATACTGCGATACAATCTAGATATTAAAACTACAAGTCAGTAAATTAAAAATATCTGTGATTAATATGTTAAAGGCCCTAGTGGAGAAGATGGACAAAACACATGAACAACTGGAGAATTTCAGCAGAAAGATGGAAACTATAAGAAATAATGAATGGAAATGCTAGAGAGAGAAAAACAGAGAGAAACCTTTAAATGGGCTCATCAATAGACTCAACTTAGATGAAGAAAGAGTCAGTGAAGTTGAAAATCATTCCATAGAGATTATGCAAACTGAAACGCAAATAGAAATGAGTTAAAATAAAAAGCAGAATATTCAAGGTATGTGGGACATTTTCAAACAAACTCACATGAATGAAACTGGGATCTCATAAGTAGAAAGAAAGAATAAATATTGAAAGAGAAAAAGGACCAATATTTTCCAAAAGAAATGAAAAATATCAAATCACAGATGTAAACACCTCCTATGCAAATATGCAAACACCTGGAAACCAAAGATAAAGCCATGGGAAAACTGAAAAACTATAGCCAGGATAACCAAGGACTGAGAAAGAAGACACAACTTTCCAACATCAGTCAAGAAAGAGGGGAAATAACTATAGATCTAGAGACATTTAGTTTAACAAAAGAGTTCAATTTTGCAACAAAAAGTTTTTTACTGATAACTACAACATAGAGGAAATAAACATGTGTGTGTGTGTGTGTATACGTGTAACCATGATAGTTCTATATATTTAAAGATATCAAATTTAAAGTTAAGAAACTTACAACACCAATAAACTCTATGCCTATATGACTTCTCTGGCAAATTCTAACAAATAGTTAAAGATGACATAACACCAATTTCATACAAACTCTTCCAAATAATTAAAGAGGAAATACATTTAAACTTACGTAATGAGGGAAAAATTGCCCTGATCTCAACATCAAATAATAATAGTAACAATAACAACTATAATAATAATACTGCAATAAAACTACATCCCAAAATCCTTATTGAATAAACATTCCAAAATCCTCAATAAAATACTAGTAAATCTAATCAAGCAACATATAGAAAAATATATATTATGATCCAATAATGTTAGTTCTAGGAATTCAGTGCTGGTCCAAAATTCTAAAATCAGTCAATGTATTTCCCCAATTTCAACAGATAAGAGTAAAATCACATTTTAAATTCAATACATGCAGAAAAGCATTTATTCTTCAGTTATGTGTATTTCATTATTCAGTATGTTCACATTGTATTAATAAGTTGAAACAGTCAATTCCAGAAACATATATAGGTTTATATAGAGAAATACAGATATATAGATATGCATGTACACACACAATGATCCTAACAAATTAAATGTGTATGTACTTACATGTGCATAGAAAATGTCTTGTATTAATAATGGCAACATCTGGAGGTAGGATCACAATTTGGAAGCTACATGAAAAATCAGTAGCTTGTACAATTTTATTTATATACTTCTGTGCAGTTTGAAATGTTTTACAGCAGATTCATTACCTGTATAATCAGTTTTTATATAAAAACTATAATTATGACTGCCTGTTAAGTGACATAGTCTAAATGAAGCAGTGCATTAATAATGGGGAAGAAGAGAAAATTTCTAAAAAATATCTTGAACTTGGTCAAAGCTTGTTTGCCAGCACATGTTTTTGCCCCACTGCTGCTAGAGCATTAATTGGGACCTGAAACAAATGACTAACTCCCTCCTGTGAATGCTTTAGCCTGTGGAGAGAGTCATGGCTAAGAATTATAGTACTTGTGCTACAGATGAGGATGAAGCTGGAAAAGTAACCATTTATTTCATGTTTCAAAAAATTTATTCTTTATCAATTTACATAAAGTTGCATCTCATTTTCCACAATTGGTGAATTTTTTAAAATGTATGAACATTTTATGTTGTTAATGGAGTCACACTGTGAATAATCTGATAAGAAATTTTTAAAAAGAACCAAAGGATGGGTAAGAGTGAAAAAGATATTTAAACTAATAGCTCTTTCAAAAGAGGCCAACAATCCTTTTAGGTCCTTCAGAGCCAAGAGTTAGGATGGAAGGTGATCAAAGGAGAAACCAAGTGAATTCAACAGTGAGATATCATCATCCCAATATTTTGAAGTGACTTTATTCTTTTTATGTTTTGAGTTCTCCATAAAACTGTTTTTATAGAAAGCATACCCTGCATAAAAATGTTTACAACAACTTATCTACTGGATCCATTTCAAAAATAAGGGAACTGGGCCCTGGGTGCTGCTTCTACCTTGTTGTATTGCCTTCTTATTTATAACCCAAGCTGTTCCTCATATGTAATCTTTATATAGAACCAGTTCAAGATGTTGTTATATTAATCTATATATTACATTTCTAATATACTTATGGAATTACAATTAATTTTAAACTTTATAAATACCACTTGCATTACAGTTCCTGTATTCATTTTGTTTTTAATTGAAAAAAGAATATGCATACATGTTACTAATAAAAACTTTAAGTATTAAAAATAAAATTTGTGTAAATTGTAATATAATTTTCTTTCTCCCCTAGCCCTCCTTAACCTCTCCCAGAGATACAATCCCTTGTAACATTTTTATAAAGATAACTCTAGAAATTTTATATATACATACAAGCCCATATATATGTAAATATGTAGAGAAGCTGTGACTTTGTTTATTAAGTTATGTTTACTAATAAAGAACTATGTTAGAATAGGTAGCTAGCAAAGGATCATATTAGATAGGTTACAAAAACACTTTCCAAACAAATGTCTCTATTGAATGGGAGTATGAACTATTTGTTTATAAGTGGAAAAGATATTTCAATAGTCAGCATTCACCAGCAGGAATATGGGAAGAAAGCAGGCAGAATGAATAGAATCCAACTACCAGATAAATGGGTCTTGGCTCTGAAAAGGTAAAAAAATTTAGTTTATTTAATTGTTCTGCCAAATTGTTTTCCCGATTTTGCCATATTTTTTTTTATTGTTGTTGAAGAGCTTCAGTTGATACCTCACTCTGTTCACTGCTTTATTAGGACAAGCACCTTGTCTAATTTTCTTTGTATATATCTATCAGTTCATTTAGTAATAGTTCTCATAATTATTTCTTTGGGCAAGAGTTGTTGCTTTATTTATAGGAAATAAAAAGAAGTCCTAAAGCCAGGTTATTTAAAAAAAAAATATTCATGACAATCTGATGCTCCCTCATTTCCCCATTTCCCCCTTCATCCTCCACATTTTGTTTTGTTGAGTCTTGTCTTAGAAATTCACTGAGGCTTCCTTGAGAAGAGCATTACTTAGTTCTACTGACTTGAGTCATTATTTCCTTTGCCCTGATTTTTTTCCCCAACTACATTCTATCTGCTACCAGTATTCCTGAAATGACTCAAAATTTCCTAATGCAAACTTTCTTAGACTCTAATGTTGTTATAGTTTAAATGATTTTATAATTATTAAGTAACACCATTTCTATGTAAGTTTTGTATTACTTAGAAGCAGTGGAAGAGAGACACTCTTGCTTTATCATCAGGAGTTAGAAATAATGTTATTTAAAATGTAATGAAATGAACTAGCAAGCAATAAAGAAACAGATTCATAGAAAGTGAGCAGGCTGACAGCTGTGGAGTGGGTTAAGGGGTGATGGGATCGAGTGAAAAGGAAAAAGGACTCACGGACATGAACAACAGTGGGGTGATTGTAAGGGTGAGGAGAGTATAAGGGAGATAAATAGTAATGGAAAAATACAACAAAAAGTACACTTAAAATATATACTTTTTACTGCATGCAAATCATAATCTAAGAATACATTTTTTAATAAAATAGAATTTTAGGAAAAACATAAATTGTAATGAAATAATTTTAAGAAGAAAAAAATATTAATATAACATATAAGAGGAAACTCTTACTTGATTCTATGGCAAATAATCCAGAATGTGCATTTTAAAAATGAAATACTTGGACTTCAAAACATATTTAATCAACTAATTATGAGCAATATTTTGTATTTGATATATTTTCTGATGGGGAATCTACTTTCTATACTCCCACTTGTCAGTGACCATTGAGATCTGTTATATCTGTATTTTTTCATTGGAGAGCAAATAGATTCTAAGTCTCTCAAACAACATTTTCAGGAAGAACAAAAGGAAGTATTAGGTCTAACCTTAATTGCCTAAATTTTCCTAATCTGATGACATAAATTATAATCTAATGACGGAACTAGATTTGTTAAATCTATAGAATATTAGAAATTATCTTCCCATTTTAATTCTTATATATAAAATATCCTTATATCTAAAAATGTATCTTTCCTCAAGATAGCTTCAAATAAGGAGTCAGTCAGCTAAGTCCTTGTACAGAGAAAGAGGCACTTAATTTTTAATCAGTCAGATTCTGATAAAATTAAATATTGTTTCCATTCTCTTTGGAAATGACCTCTAAGACATATCATGCCCCTAACTAATAAACTTGTAACAGATACAAAATTGCTCATGGGGACAGCTGGTCAGAAAACAGGTCTCTGTCATTTCGCAATAGATCATTTATTTTTCAACCCTCCCAAGAGATTACCCCATTGGCAATCAAACACTTTTAGCCATCTGCAGCAGGTAGGAAATAGAGCTAGTTGTGAAATTCTAGTGTATTTTAGTGGTCAAAGAAATATTTGCATAAAAATGTTTTTGGTTGTTTTTGTTTTCGTCTTTTTGATGGGAGTTTAATATGTCTTCAAGAAATGTTCTTTCCCCATTTTCTCAGTCAGGATACCATCTCTTTTCCAAGTATATTCCTGATTTTATTCCCAGAGATGTGAAAGATGGTGTTAGGAATTAGCATTTAATGTAGCCATAAATTATCCTAAGAATTATTAAATAACCATATTTAAAACTGGGATTTCAGCTTCAAGTTCTATTCTTATATTATATCAATTTAGTCAGTATCTAAAAGATTCAATCTTTTTTCAAATTTAACCATTTTCTGTTCACCCTTCTCATCTCTCCCTCTGTCCAACTATCAAGCCTATGTAGATCTTATACACTATACATATGGGCTGCCAGCAAGCACCAAAATTACTATACATGTTTTAGGTAAGTATAATTTTTGTGTTTTTCTGTTTCTTAAAACCATCTAAACTGTAATGGTATATTCAGGACTGTCCAGGTCTTAAAATCTAAATAGCTGTATAAGCAAAACTTCTTACAAATAAACCCTTTAAGACATAAAAGACATACAGATATATCTTGATAGCTATTATATATTCATGTTATAGTTATATTATATGGATGTAATATAATAAACTATATTATATACTCTTTGAATTAGCACCTAATTATCTGCTACTAAGATGAATGAATGAATGTTATTGCATGAGAAATCTAATCATATAAAACCAGCCTATTTTCAAGCAAGACAATTATTACCCCTCTCTAAAGTTGTAAGCCATTCCAAAAAATATTAAAAGGAAATATGAGGGTTTCAAGCAGTGATTTTTAAACATTCCTAAATTGATACAGTGCTATTATTCAAAGGAAATATTGCTTGGATAGTTAGTATGTAAAATAGAAAAAGTTTGGGCTACTTTGGTTGAGGCAGGATAGTATTGCAGGACCTATGCCCACCCTTCTGTCACTGTCATCTCTCTTTGTGACATGATTCACTGCCTCTGAACTCTATGTAACTATAGAGTCCACCTTAAAACTTTATTATGAGAAAAAAAAATGATTATTGCTAAAAACTGTGGTATAGTCACAGTTTATATTATATAAAACATGGGAATAAAATTAAGGCATATTATATTACCTAAAACTTTAAAATTTATTTTACATTTGATATTGAAGATATAATTCAATATGAAAAAATCCTGGAAAACAAAAATAACATAGGTGAAAATATTTAAGTTTTCAAACATTTCAGTTTACAATAAGTTCATGAAACATCAAACTTATAAAATGACAAAAGATGTCAGAATACTAACTTCTTTACAGAAATCAACTAATTAAGGAAAGAAAACTTATTACGAGGAAATGATGGAAAATGAGTCCCCAATGAGTTAATGAGCCCTGGAATAACATTTTCACTGTCAAACCTGCAACTTAGAACACCAGTGGCTTTCATGGCCTCTTGGCAAGAAGAATAGAAGAAAATCATAGAGTCCAAGCAGAGGAGGAGAACTTTCCATCCATCTAAGACTTGGATATAATTGAACACATTGTTGTATAAGAAAAAACAAACAACAACAACAAAAAAATTTAGGAGATATAAGAAGGTTCTCAGAAAAATTGACTGTTTAGCCATTAAATTCTTATAGTTTTGGAGCCAGAATTTCTACCATTGTGGGTGCAAACATTCAAACTCAAAAGTGTAAAGGATGATGAGTTGGTTATATTTTCAAGCAACTGATTGAAGCAAGTAGAAAATATTTCTAGATGACTGCCTTTTAATACAATTTTTAAATAATTTCAACAAATAACATTCATATGAACAAGAGTTCACAGTTTTAAAAGAAATCAATCATAAATAAGAATCATAAAACAATCCAAAAACAGTAAAGACTTAAGATCTCATATGTTGAAATTGTGTGCTTCAAAATATAAAATAAATGTGTTTATATGATTAAAGGCATGCTTTAAAAACAAAGAAAAAATTTAAATAAAAAGAAGCATATTAGGGAATTTTTAGAATTAAAAAATATAGTAATTAAAATTTGAAAAAAAAAGATCTGATCAAACTGCAGAATAGGTTTAAATAAAGAGGAATTTAGTAAAGTAGATTATGTATAGATAATAAAATTATGTAAAATAAGACATATCAACATCTAGAAGATATATATAGAAGAAACAGAGAGTGTGGACAGAGAAAGACAGACTAGAAATTAAGAATCTAGAAGCACATAAAAGAGAAAACTGGAGATATAATTATCAAAGAGAAATAGGCTAATAATTCCTGAATTGAGAAAAGATAAAATCACAGGTGTGAATATCTAAGCAAAGTTCAAGGAGAACAACTAAATACTGTCCTCCTGGATGGAGTGTGGTGAAATGGCAGAACACCAAAAAGAACAAGGAAATATTAGAAGCAGTTAGAGATAATATGGATTACTACAACTAAATGACATTTAGTCTGCCTTTTCAATATCATAATGGAAATAGAAATATAGTAGATAATAAATTCACAGTAATTAGATAAAATAACCATTGTACTAGAATTGTATATTCATTAAATTATCTCTCAGGAGAGAGGCCCAAGTAAAGACATTTCAAAATAGCAAATGTTGTGTTTATTATCAAAGAAGTATCACCAAAAGTTCTGTATCTAACAGAACTTCCTGCAATGATGGAAACATGCTGCATTTGTTCTGTCCCATATGGTAAGCTACATGTGATCTTAAGCACTTGAGATATGAATACTGTGACTGATAAACAATACTTAAAATTTAAATTTAAGTAGCTACTATGACTAATGGCAATGTATTAGACAGCCAGTACTAAAGAATATAATTTAAGAAGAAATGATGTGCAAAGAGATTAGCAACATTATGTATAAATATTAAAATATTTAAAACTATAAAAATGCCAATGTCTTATTTGTGCTGTTAAGAGAATCAAAGAAAAGAACTGAAATTATAGGCAGCAATGTGATCTGGCAAGAAGATAATTACATTTAAAACATCTTAAAGTCCTTGTTCAGGTGAAGAGTAAATTAATATTACCTTATTTTTTGATAAGCTAAATAGTTATAGTAAATTCTAGGAAAATTATAAAATGAAAAAAAGCTAGAAAATGTAATTTCCAAACCAGGTGATACATAAAAAAGAGTGGGTGGAAGGGACAACAGAAGCTAGAAGAGACAAGAAACATATTCTTCCCTAAAGCCTCCAGAGATATGGTGACCTGACTGATATCTTTATTTTGACAGGTGAAAATGATTTTGGATTTCTAGAAACCAGAACTGTAAAAGAATACATTTCTATTGTTTTAAGCTACCAAGTTTGCAATAATTGTTACAGAGGCCACAGGAAACTAATATACCCTAAAATTTAGCAGCTAAAACAACAAACATTTATTTTCTCAATTTCTCTGGGTCAGAAATCCAGCAGTGGCTCAGCTATATTGTTCTGGCTTAGGATCATTTACAAACCTGTGACCAAAGTGTCTGTAATCACCTCAAGGCTGAAATCCCTCTCCAACCTCATATCTATAGTTATTGGCAGCTCTCAGAAAATTTGCTCTCAAACTCACTCATGTGGTCCTTTCCTCACAGATGCATCAGTACATGGATTTTGGCTTCCCCAGAGGGAGCAATCTGAGAGAGAGCAAGAGAACAGCAAGATGGAAGCCACAGTCTTTATCTAACTTAATCTCAGATGTAAAAATCTCATATAACATATGCAATATTATATTAGTTAGAAGTGAGCCTACATTCAAGGGGAGCACACTCCTCAGGGCATCCAAAGCAGGAGGTGGGGATCAGTGGGGCCCATGTTAGAGAATATCTACCATACAAGCATAGAATTTATGAGAAAACAGTTTGAAACACTGAAGAAGAGTTGTTTTATGTTAGCCCAGGGATGGGTGGGAGTAAGAGGAAATTAGAATTCCAGGTATAATTAGGTATAATTCTGGATATTAAAATATATATACAGGAACCAGAGATCACTGGTTACCAGGGGAAGAGCTAATAGGTAATTGACTAAAATTGATACTTTGGGGGTGATGAAATTATAGTTGATTATAGGTATAGTTACCACCACTGCATATATTTAATTATATATTTCACTCATAAAATTGTACCCCAAATTGGGTCAATTTTAAAGTGAATAACTTATATCGCAACAAACTGAACAAAACTTATTTCCTCAATACAAGCCAGAACTAACATTCAAAAAGCAAATATATCTAATCACATACTAAAATTTCTGGGGAAAGAAAAAATAATAATACACCTCACATTATTTTATGATGTTAGAATAACCTGATTCCCTAAATCAGAAAAGTACACTAAAAAAAACAAAATCAGAAAATTAGAAGTTCATCTCATTCATAAACATGGATATATAAATTCTAAACAAAATGTTAACAAAACAAATACTTTAAAATGTAAAAAACTAATACATAATAACAGAGTTGGATTCATTTGAGAAATGCAAGATTAGTTTCTCAGTAAAAAAAAAAAGATCAGTTATTGTGATTCATCAAAATAATCATAATAGGTAAAAATAACTGTTATAAATTTTAGTATTATTTTCATTTTTTTAAAAAGTACCTCTCAATGAATTAGTAAAAGGACAAAATTTCCTTTTATTGATGTGAAAAATTGGAGTCACTGTTATAAGTAATACTTGTCACAGACTTAAAAAGAAAACAAAATAAAATATTTTTCTAAACTCAGAATAGTAGGGTACTAGTATGAATGAATTTATCCAGTTTGGCAGATCCTTTTGTTTGCTTACGCATAATCCTTTATTTATCTTAGTAGAATCCAGTTTTGTTCAGAATAGCATTGGTATCCTACTATACATGGCAAAGCAAAACTAGTTTAAGCAGTCATGACAGTCTTGCATTTCTTTGACAGACAGGGAATTTAACAGCTTCCCATTGCAGCCAGTTATGGTCCTGTGACCCTATTCTGACAAATGGAACAGAGCACAGGACCACTATTTGATTGGGGTTGCTTCTAGGAGAATTTACTTTCTCTCAAAAAGAAGCATAACGACAAGCGCAAGCTTCTTACTTTGAATGCGAATGAAATGCCTGAAACGGAAGCAAGTCATTTTACACCCATGATACAGAGAGTATCTTGCTGAAAATGATACGGAGAAGGATGAAAAGAGCCTAGTTATGTGAAGACATTGTTAAGCCACATATCAATACTGGGTTGTCTATGTCTAGACTTCTTATCATGGGGCATTACTCATGTCTTCATTGCTTTAAGCAAGTATAAATAAGGAATTTTGTACTTGACAGCTGAAAATACTCTAACTGATAAAATTACTAATTACCTCAAGTTCACTTATAATTAACTGTCCTATTTTCAACTCATGAGAAGGGAGATGAAATAGCTCAGTCCTTCTTTCTCGAATAATAATTATTTGGTTTAAAAATCTTGTATATTTGACAATGTATATTTTCAAAGAAACCATGTTTTATTTATGAATTATTGTGTAACATATTAATCCAAAAATCTAGTGGCCTAACATAGCAATTATTTATTATTTCTCATTACTTCCTATACTTTTTGGTGTTAGTTGACTTAGCTGGATTTTTTTTTTTCTTCAGCCACATGTTGTTGGCTGAGGATACCAATGTTCATTCGTTTGGCTGCCTTCAGCTGGGAGCATGGGTGCGACACATATTTAAGACGGCTTCCTTCACACTCAGCGCCTCCGCTGTGTATCTGAAATGCCTAAAGGCAGGCTGCAGCTTATTATCACCAATCTCTCAGTCATTCTTCAATAGCTTTTACACTTTCTGATGGGCTCTCAAGAGAATAATAATGAAAGATGCCAAGCCTCTTAAGGGCCAAGTTCCGGAACTAGCACATCAATTTTGCCTCATTCTCTTAGGGAAGTAACAATTCAAGATATGCAAAAAAGCTTTGTTGATGATGGAAATTGAAGGGATTATTGGTGGCCATCTGATGACTGGGTAATCGGCCTCAGGAGATATTGTATAAATGCAAATATAGGATTGGCCAAACAGTCTGTTTAGTTTTTTCCATAAAATAAAAGACACATTTTTAATTTCTACCATTTTATTGATTTGGATATTTTGAGTACGTCCTGCATGGTATAATGTTGATTGTTCTCAATTAATGTCTTGATTTTGTCACTATCAACTTCAATGGGTCTATTCGACTGGGGAGCATTATCCAGTGAGAACTCCCCAGCACGAAGCTTCGCAAAACCATTTTGAACATTTTGACACATTCAATCAGTTCCAGAACCTTCTCTGTACACTGCACAAATCTCTTTTTGCATTTCAGTTGAGTTTTCACCTTTCTTGAAATAATAAAACATAATATGCCAAAAATGTTGCATATTTTCTTCCATCTTCAATATTAATATGGCTATACAAAAATTCAGCAATTTTGATAAGATTTTTAATGCATGCTGATATGACAGTTATCACAATACAATCTAACAAAACTGTTTTGAATGAACTTAAAGACAACTAAGCACAACTAGAGCTATCTTACAGAAACAAACAAACAAACAAATTTGTTGGCCAACCCAATGTATATTTTTTACTCTATATTAATTCAAGAGAAGTTATGGTTCTTTCTTGCAGAACAATTATTATAAGTAACCAAATGAATAATAATAGCAAAAGTGAGAGTATACTAAGATTCAACTATTTTTTCATACAATACGTCCATTTATCCTCTCAAACATTTGACTTTTTTTAGACTGGAGATACAATATGGCATTACTTTACACTTCTAGTTTTCAATGGACATTTGTCTTCATTAAATTTTAAAAAATATTTTGTACACTTTCCATAAAAATACAGAATATAAAAATAATTGAAGAACTTTTTTCTGTTACCTAGAGAGCACTTAAAGAAGTAAAACTGCTAATTTTAAGAGAGTCCATAAATGTTAAGTATGCTTATATAAGCATAGATTGCATTAGTAAATTACAATATATTTATTTTATTGCTTTTTTAAATCTTTTAAAATTTATTTTTTAATTATAGTTTACACTCAATATTATTTTGTATTAATTTTAGGTGACAACATAGTGGTTAAGCAATCATATACTTTACAAAGTGCTCCCCCTGTTATTTCCAGTACCTACCTGGCACCATACATAGTTATTATAATATTATTGACTATATTTCCAGTGTTATATTTTATATTTCCATGGCTATTTTGTAACTATCAAAGCTGTTCTTTTTCATCCCTTCACCTTTTTTACCCAGTCTTCCAACCCACTTCCCCTCTGGCAATGATCAGTCCATTCTCTATGCCTATGAGTGTGTTTCTGTTTTATTTGCTTGTTTTATTGTTCTGTATTTATTTTGAAAGAACAACATTTATGTTAGGCCTTATTAAGGTCTTAGTCCATAGAATTGAAGCAAATTTATTGTTTTGCTTTGTGTTGTAAGGAAGTTTCTTGTATTTTATTCAACCTTACAAAACAAGGAAATCCTGTCATTTGTGACAGCATGGATAAATCTGGAGGACATTATGCTGAGTAAAATAAGCCAGACAGAGAAAGACAAATATGTATGGCATCATTTATATGTAGAGTTTAAAAAAAACAAAGAAAGTAAATACTTAAACTCATAAAAACAAAGTAGAAAAGCTCTGGTTGCCAAGGTAGAGCAGAATAGGAAGAGGTTGGTAAAAGGGTACAAATTTTCAGATATAAGATGAATAAGGTCTGAGGATATAATGTAGTATGTAGTGACTATAGCTAAAAATACTATATTGTATAATTGAAATTTTCTAAGAGAGTAGAACTTAAATGGTCTTATTTAAAATGGTAAATATATGAGGTGATGGATACATTAACTTGATGATCTGACTCCTTTTACAATACATACATATATCAAATAATCATGTTATACACTTTAAATATCTGACAACTTTGTCAGTTACACCTCAATAAATCTGAGGGAGAAAAATCTTGAAGATTAGCATGAGAGAATCATCTAAGTATCATAACTTGAAAATTCATATGTATTTTTAAGGGTCTAACAAGCAACTTTTCTATACCATAGAATATATTTTTTCCTGTTTAGTTAATTGTAATTCTTTACTATGTGACTCACTTAAAAAACGAATAGAGACTTCTGGCCAAGATGGGGGCCTAGAAAGACATGCTACATCTCCCTCCTCAACTAAGAAGGGATACAACTACTTCAAAACTGGAGACAACCAAAAGTTCCAGAAAACCAAGCTGAATGGAAGTTCAACAAATAAAGATATAAAGAAGAAATACTCATCCAGACAGGTAGGAGGGGTGGAGCTGGGGTGGAGAGGATGTGGTGCAGTGGCAGCAGCAGCAGGCCAGCAGAAAGCACAGTCAAACATTTTAAAAAGTCGAGAGAGACTCTTGGGGAGCACCCCCAGCACCAGCCCACACACCACACAGCCCACAGTTCCAGCACAAGGGAAAATCAAGCTCCATTGCTTCTGACTGTGCAAACCAGTGGGGGTTGGGGTGGAGGAAGAAATTGCCAAGATCTCAGCATAGTCCCCTTGTTTAAAGGGCCCCCACAGTCCTAGAACATATGCAGACCGAACCACTCTGGGAACATCGGCTAGGGCAACAGCTAGTCAGGTGCCAGGCCCACATAAAAGTGGGAGAAGTGTGTGGAAAAGGGCAAGCACTGAGCAAGCGGCATTGTTCCTTCTCAAATCTCTCCTCCACAAACAGTGCAACAATATGGTGAAATGGGTCGCCCTGTACTGACGAACACCTAAAGGTCCACCCCTTATAATGTAACAGGTGTGAAAGCTCTGCCTAGGACACAGAGGCAAACAAACACAAGAGCCTGTCAAGATGAGACAGAGAAGTATGGTCCAAAAGAGGGAGCAAATCAAGATTCCAGTGGGAGAGCTAAGCAAAAAGGAGATAGCCAACCTAACGGATGCAGTATTCAAAACACTGGTGATAAAGATGCTCACAGGCCTGACAGGTATGCTTGAGTACGGCAAACACATAGGGAAGAAGTGAAGGCTATGCTAAATGAAACAAAGGAAAATCCACAAAAAACCAATGGTGAAGGGAAGGAAACCGTGGTTCAAATCAATGATTTGGAATATAAGGAAGAAAAAAACAGTCAACCAGTACAGAATGAGGAAACAAGAACTGAAAAAAATGAGGAGAGGCTTAGGAACCCTGGGACAACTTTAAATGTGCCAACATCCATAGCATAGGGGTGCCAGAAGGAGAAGAGGAAGAGCAAGAAATCAAAAGCTTGTGTGAGAAAAATGAAGGAAAACTTCCCAAATTTGGTGAAGGAAATAGACATATAAATCCGGGAAGCAGAGAGAGTCCCAAACTAGCTAGACCCATGGAGGACCACACTAAGACACATAATAATTAAAATGCCAACGTTTCAAGATAAAGAGAGAATCTTAAAAGCAGCAGGAAAAAAGCAGAGAGTTACCAACAAAGTGGTGCATATAAGACTATCAGCTGATTTCTCAAAAGAAACTTTGCAGGCAAGAAGTATTCAATGCGACAAAAGGAAGGACCTACAACCAAGACTACTCTATCCAGCAAAGCTATCATTTAGAATGGAAGGGCAGATGAAGTGCTTCCCAGACAAGGTAAAGCTAAAGGAGCTCATCATCACCAAGCCATTATTATATGAAACGTTAAAGCATCTTATTTAAGAAAAGAAGATCAACACTGTGAACATTAAAATGACAACAAACTCACAACTATCAACAACTGATCTAAAAAATGAAAACAAAAACAAACTAAGAAAACAACCAGAACAGGAACAGAATCATAGGTGTGGGGATCATTTGCAGGGTTATTAGGTGGGAGGGGAGAAGGAGGAGAAATGGGGAAATGGTGCAGGGACTAAGAAGCATAATTGGTTGCCACAAAATAAACAGGGAAGTTAAGAATAATATAGGAAAGGGTGAAGCCAAAGAACTTACATGCACGACCCATGAACATGAACTAAGGGGGGTGAATTGCTAGAGGGAAGGGGAGTACTATGAATAGGGGAGCAAAGGGAGAAAAAATTGGGATTACTGTAACAAAAAAATATACTTAAAAATGAATAAGTATTTAATTTCGGATTACCAAAATTTAAAGACATTTAGAATAGGAAATCTCATATTACATTTTATTGGTCAATAATATATTCAATCATCCCTTAGTCTCCTCTGCACACACACACACACACACACACACACACGCGTGCGCGCATCTGCATATACTTATGTATGTATTTGTGTATATAAATACATATGTAGTATATATATATATAACCAGATACATATATACATACACATAAAGAAATTTTAAATGAACTATATAAAGAAAAAGAAAACTAAACAACCCTGGACTTACAGAATTATTGTCATCACATCTAGTCAAAAAGTACAGCTGAGATGGTAATTAGACAGCCACACTCCAACTGACAGGCCTGCAGCTATGTAGCACTCATCCCAAGAATATGACTAGATCTAGATTCATACTGAAAACCAACTTCAAATAGGCTTACTTAAAACAGATTTGAGCTCTCCAGTCATGGAGTGCAAATTATGAAATTTGAGCTGATAGTTATGAAACAATCTCTATCAAACGGTATGTACAAGAAAAGAAGCTAAAAGGTATTGTATATGTTTATGTAGTCACTCTTCAGATTAGAAGTTGTCTTTACAAAAACTGATTTACAGTATTGGAATGTTTGGAAATAGACTAGAATGGAATATACAATGTCTCATAATAATGTTTGATGATGTCTATTGATAATGTTCCAGATATATTTTTGGCTCAAAAAAAGTAAATCAAAATCAGTTCCCTCAATTATTTCTAGGAAAAGTTATACTAAATTTAAAATGACCAAAATATTAAATAACACATAGGTTGTTACTAATAATAAAATCTCCTGTTTATAATCTCACTGAATTCTATATAGTTCCAAATAATACCAATTATAGTAATTAAAACCAAGGTTTGAATAATAATAATTTTCCAATAGAACCCAATTTTTTTAATAAATAAAATTATGCAAGGAGGCAGATCAAAGAAAACTATTATTTGTCAAATGACAGTCCTAACACAAATATCTCTTAAACTCCCTAGACAATGTCTTTCACTCCATGTATACTCTCACCACCTCCATTTTTATTGAAGATTCCAGAAATTTTCCTCCATGGTTTGCTGCCGGTCTTCATTCTTCCAAGAAAATAGGTAGCTTTAAGCCCATGGTCACAGTGGGAATTGACTATAGACAAATGAGTGCCAGATCACACATTACCAGCAAATGTCTCTGCCTTCAGCCAATTGGTTGCTAACATGATTTCCAAGCAAGAATTTTGTTCCAGATCCTGATAGAAGATGGTGGAGGAGTGAGGGGAGGCTGTGCTTTCAGGCTCCCGAGACCCGTCTGTAGTTTGGACTGATTGCAGACAGAACATCTCAGTGAGCAGTTGGACACTGGCAGGAGTCAAGCCTTGGCACTGCTGGATTGGAGAAAAACCATTTGGGAACAACCTATTTGGCTTCCCTAGAGAGGAGTCGGGAGGAGATTGGATCTCTGCCCGCTGGCAGAGATGGGACTCGAGCAGGTGGCATTGGCTCTGAAGGACAGGAGACAGCATACTGCTGTGCAAGTGAGAACATAATTTCCCTTTATATTTTTCTCTTGTGGACTGCGGACAGGGGTGGAAAGTTTGGGGGTGGTAGGACATTCTTGAGAAGCACAGGCGCAGAGGTGCACTTGTCCACTCCCCAACCCTCCTCTTGGGTCGCATGGGCACACACAGGAAAGTGCCCTCATTCACTGGCCCAGGTGCGAGGAGCTGCGAGTCCAGGTGCCCCTTGGACACGCCCCAACAGACATAAGATCAGTGCCCCAACGGGCACAGGGAGGGTCCACTGGACACGCAGAAGACCATGCACAGACACCCCAGGCCAGCTCCAGTGGGCACCAGGCCAGAGCACAGACCACTTGCTCAGGCTCTGCTCGTGCCCACCCAGGGGGATGTGGGAACAGTGGGCGGCTGCGATGCAGGAACAGCTGGTGGCAGCGACTCACAGACACTCACTTCCACTGTGCACAAGTGTCCCAGGCCCCGCCCTAAGAGGCGAGAGACCAACTCCCCAAGTGCAGCTTGGCGGGACTGAGGCTAGCTCTCTGGTGGCCTTGCGTGCACACGGGCACTCAAGTGCGGAAGCACCTCGGCCGGCTTCAATAGGCGCCACTGCTCACTTCCACTATGCCCAAGTGTCTGGGGCACCGCCCTGGGAAGCGAGAGACCAGCTCCCAGAGTGCGGCTCGACAGGCCTGAGGCAAGCTCTTGGGGCGTGCACGCAAAGGCACCTCAGCTGGCTCCAGCGGGTGCCAAGGGAGTGCGCCATGCCGGCCACCACAGGCGCACACCACTGCTACAAAAAACAAGAACATTTGACCCGCCACATTAGACCAGTTGGAAACGCAGAAAAAGAAGACAACACACGAAGGCTGAACTGACTAAAAACATTTCTTTTTTTTTTTCCCCTTCCTTAAAAAATGAAAAAAAGAAGAGAAGAGAGGAAGGGAAAAAAATAATTTTTTTTCTCTAATTTGTTTCATATAATCTCTCCTTCTCATCCTTCCTCTTTAATCATTGTTTATTTGTTTGTGTCTAGTTTAGCCTCCGTTTCACTCTAAATAAATAGAATATAGTTACTTTATAAATCCAATACTATAGAATCCCACTTTCTTACTATATTATGCATTTTTCCATCCTTTTCTTCTATTGTTATTAACATACAATGTAAATATTACCTACTGTCTTGCATAGTCTCAACAATTATTAACCTATCATCCCCTCTCTCAAAAATCATATTTTTCCTCCCTACAATCAACTCTTATCTATTCTTCCTATAGTATAAAAGCTCTAATCTCTCTACATTTATATTAATACTGGCTCGTTGGCTGATGATAGCGGGATAGAGAGTAGGGGATATTTTTGAGGGTGTGGGTCTCCTGTCTGGGCTGTGTGTTTATGTTTTTAACAGTATCTCCACAAAAGAACTCAAGACAAAGTGGATAGAGTGACTCTCAATCAACTAGCCAGAAGGAAGATCCTACCAAAAAGCACCTAAAATATAACCAGACAGCATAAACAAATGATGTAAAGGGTAACCCAAGAACATTAGGCTCAGGAGATCAAAGAAAGCGCACCACTAAAACCCCCAGATCTCCTATAAAGAATCTCATACCACAAAGGTGGGAAGTCAAAGCAGACAAACCCAAAAAACAAAAACAAACAAGAAGAATCCAACATGGTAAGACGCAGAAA
Organism: Furipterus horrens; assembly: GCF_987537825.1. NCBI lineage: Eukaryota > Metazoa > Chordata > Mammalia > Chiroptera > Furipteridae > Furipterus > Furipterus horrens. Next base: position 88,518,260 of record NW_028327171.1, read on the forward strand.
TAACCTCGCAATGAAAACAAAAGAGGAATCCCCAGAAAGAGAGGTAGATGGAATAGAAATAGCCCAAATGTCAGACACGAAATTCAAAACAATGGTGGTGAAGAAGCTCAATATGCTCGACAACCTTAAAAACAACTATAACAACCTCCAAGGAAGTTACCAGCAGCTCCAAGAAAATTACAGGGAACTTGCAGAGAACTACACCAGCATAAAAGGAGACATAGAAACTATTAACAAGAACCAGGAAGAAATGAAAAATTCAATCTCTGAACTGAAAAACACAGTAGAATCAGTCAAAAGCAGACAAAACAAAGCAGAGGATCAGATTAGTGAGTTAGAAGATAATGTAGAGAAAAATTCCCAGACAATACAGCAAAATGAAAAAAGATTGAAAAGGTATGAAGAAGAAATAAGGGAATTACAGGATAGCATAAAGAAGAACGATATTAGAATAATTGGAATTAAAGAGGGATCAGAAGAACAAGGAATAGATAAACTGATAGGAGAAATAGTGACAGAAAATTTTCTGAACCTGATGAGAGAAAAAGTTATACAAGTTCAGGAAGCACAGAGAGTTTAAATGAAGAGGAACCCCCAAAAACCCACTCCAAGGCACATCATAATTAAAATGGCAACATTCAAAGACAAAGAGAGAATCCTAAAAGCAACAAGAGAAAAACAGCAAATAACATACAAGGGAGCTCCGATAAGGCTATCGACTGATTTCTCAACAGAAACACTACAAGCCAGAAGGGAATGGTCAAACATATGACAAGCAATGAAAAGCAAAGGCCTACAACCAAGAATACTCTGCCCAGCAAGGCTCTCATTCAAAATGGAAGGTGAAATAAGGAGTTTCTCAGACAAAGGAAGACTAAAAGAATACATCTCCACCAAACCAGCATTGCAAGAGATGCTAAAGGGAATATTCTAAGAAAAAAGAAGGAAAAAAAATAGGAGAGGAACAGAGGTACAAAGGAAAATGAATAAATACACGTCAATAATAACCTTAAATGTAAATGGATTAAATGCTCCAATTAAAAGACATAGGGTAATGGAATGGATAAGAAAACAGGACCCACATATTTGCTGTCTAAAAGAAGCACACCTCAAAATAAAAGATTTACATAGACTGACAGTAAAGGGTTATAAACAAGTATTTAAAGCAAACGGACATGAAAAAAAAAAAAAAAAAAAAAACGGGTTAGCAGTCCTCAAATCAGACAAAACGGATTTCAAAGCAAGGGCAATAATAAGAAACAAAGAAGGACATTTCATAATACTTAAAGGAACAATCCATCAAGAAGATATAACACTGATAAACATATATGCACCCAACATAAGAGCACCCAAATACATAAAGCAAATACTAGAAGACCACAAGAAGGATATTAATAACACACTCATAGAAGGGGATTTCAACACTCCATTATCTACAATAGACAGATCATCAAAGCAAAGAAACACCAAAGATATATAGGCATTGAACAACACACTAAACCACATGGACTTAACTGATATATATAGAACTTTCCACCCCAAAGAAGCAAAATATACATTCTTTTCAAGTGCACATGGAACATTTTCAAAGATAGACCACATGATAGGACACAAAACAAGCCTCAACAAATTCAAGAAAATTGAAATTATATCAAACATCTTTTCAGACCACAATGCCTTGAAACTAAAAATCAACATCAGAGAAAAAAATCAAAGACACCTAAACTCATGGAGAATGAATAATATGCTATTAAATAATGAATGGGTTAACAATGACATCAAAAAAGAAATCAAGAAATTTCTGGAAACTAATGATAATGAACGCACAACAGCCCAAAACCTATGGGACACAGCAAAATCAGTTCTAAGAGGGAAGTTCATAGCAATGCAGGCATATCTGAAAAGGGTTGAAGAATCTCTAATAAAAAACATAACCCTAAAGCTACAAGAACTAGAATAACAACAACAAACAGAGCCTAGGACAAAAAGAAGGAAGAAAACCATCAAGATGAGAGCAGAATTAAATGACATAGAGACTAAACAAACAATTCAAAAGATCAACAAAACTAGGAGCTGGTTCTTCAAAAAAATAAACAAAATCGACAAGCCTCTAGCCAGGCTCATCAAGAAAAAAAGAGAGAAGACCCAAATAAACAAAATCAGAAATGAAAGAGGAGAAATCACGACTGATACCACAGGAATACAAACAATTGTAAGAAATTACTACGAACAACTGTATGGCAAGAAATTTGACAACCTAGAAGAAATGGACAAATTTCTAGAAACATATAACCTTCCAAAACTGAATCAAGAAGTAGAAAGTCTCAACAGACCAATAACAAAGAAGGAAATTGAAACAGTAATCAAAAATCTACCTGCACACAAAAGCCCTGGACTGGATGGCTTCACAGGTGAATTTTACAAAACATTTAGGGAAGAACTAACTCCTACCATCCTCAAACTATTCCAAAAAATTGAAGAAGAGGGGAAATATCCCAAACCCTTTCTATGAAGCCACTATTACCCTAATCCCAAAACCAGGTCAAGACACAACAAAGAAAGAAAACTACAAGCCAATATCACTGATGAACACAGATACTAAAATCCTCAATAAAATATTGGCAAACAGAATCCAGCAATACATCAAAAATATCATACATCATGATCAAGTGGGCTTCATTCCAGGGATGCAAGGATGGTTTAATATTCGCAAATCAATAAATATAATACATCACCTAAACAAAATGAAAGACAAAAACTACATAATCATATCAATAGATGTAGAAAAAGCATTTGATAAAGTACAACACCCATTTATGATAAAAGCACTCAGCAAAATGGGAATAGAGGGAGCATACCCTAACATAATTAAGGCTATATATGAGAAGCCTGAAGCCAACATCATACTCAATGGACAAAAACTGAAAACATTCCCCCTGAAATCAGGAACAAGACAAGGCTGTTCACTCTCTCCACTCCTTTTCAACATAGTGTTGGAAGTCCTAGCCACAGCAATCAGACAAGAAAGATTTATAAAAGGCATCCAAATTGGGAAAGAAGAGGTAAAACTATCATTATATGCAGATGACATGATAGTATACCTAGAAAACCCTATGAACTCCACTAAAAGACTACTTGATATAATAAGTGAATTTGGCATAATAGCAGGGTACAAATAAATATACAGAAATCTAAGGCATTTCTGTACACCAACAATAAAATATCAGAGACAGAGACAAAAAAGAAAATACCATTTACTATAGCAACAAGAAACATAAAGTACCTAGGAGTAAACTTAACCAAAGAGATAAAAGACCTGTACTCTGAAAATTACATAACATTGAAGAAAGAAATTAAGGAATATACAAATAAATGGAAGCAAATACCATGCTCATGGATGGGAAGAATCAACATCATCAAAATGGCGATACTACCCAAAGCAATTTACAGATTCAATGCAATCCCTATTAAAATACCAATGACATATTTCACAGACCTAGAACAAATACTCCAAAAATTCATATAGAACCCAAAAAGACCCTGAATAGCCAAAGCAATCTTGAGATCGAAAAACACAGCAGGAAGAATCACAACACCAGATATCAAGCAATACTACAAAGCCACTGTGATCAAAACAGTCTGGTACTGAAATGAGAACAGACATATAGATCAGTGGAACAGAATCCAGAAATAAACCCAGGCCTCTATGGTCAACTCATATTTGATAAAGGGGGAAGGAACATCAAATGGAGTGAGAAGAGCCTCTTTAACAAATGCTGCTGGGAGAACTGGATAGGGACTTGCAAAAAAATGAAACTAGACCACCAATTTACACCACACATGAGAATAAACTCAAGATGGATCAAAGACAAATGTAAGCCGTGACACCATAAAAGTCCTAGAGGAAAACATAGGCATAAAAATTTCATATATCTCACGTAACAATATCTTCACGGATACATCTCCTAAGGCAAGAGAAATAAAGGAAAAAATAAACAAATGGGATTACACCAAACTAAAGAATTTCTGCTCAGCAAAAGAAAACATCAGCAAGATGAAAAGGAAACCAACCATATGGGAAAACATATTTGCCAATGACATCACAGACAGGGGACTGATTTCCAAAATATATAAAGAGCTTATATGACTCAACATCAAGAAAACAAACAACCCAATTAAAAAATGGGCAAAGGACCCGAACAAACACTTCTCTGAAGAGGACATACAGGAGGTCCATAGACACATGAAAAAGTGCTCAACATCATTAGCCATCAGGGAGATGCAAATAAAAACCACAATGAGATACCACTTTACACCAGTCAGAATGGCCATCATCAACAAATCAACGAACAACAAGTGCTGGCGAGGATGTGGAGAAACAGGAACCCTAGTGGACTGTTGGTGGGAATGCAGACTGGTGCAGCCACTATGGAAAACAGTATGGAATTACCTCAAAAACTAAAAACGGAATTGCCTTTTGGACCAGTGATTCCACTGCTAGAATTATACCTGAAAACTGCTAAAACCCTGATTCAAAAGAATTTATGCACCCCTATGTTCATAGCAGCACTGTTTACAATAGCCAAGTGCTGGAAACAACCTAAGTGCCCATCTGTAGATGAGTGGATCAAAAAACTGTGGTACATTTACACAATGGAATACTATGCAGCAGAAAGAAAGAAGGAACTCCTGCCATTTGCAACAACATGGATGGAACTAGAGAGAATTATGCTTAGTGAAATAAGCCAGGCAAAGAAAGAAAAATACCATATGATATCACCAAATACAGGAAATTAAAGAGCAACACAAACAAACGAACTAAATAGGACAAAGAGCAGAATAGCAGTCAATAGGGGTGAGGGAGGAGGGAGAGAAGGGGGATAAGGAAGGGAAGGGTTTAGTCAAGGAACGTGTATAAATGACTCATGGACATGGACAATGGGGAGGGATATGATTGTGGGAGAAGGGGTGGGCTGGGTGAAGGAGAGAAATGGGGGAAAAATGGGACAACTATAATTGAAAAACCAAAAAAAATTAATTAATTAATTTTAAAAAATGTTCTGTTCCATTGATTTTGTGGCACTTTGAAAGTTCTTGGGCATTTGACCTGTGAATAAAGGAACAAAAAAGACAAAATCAGGGCTATACTTATCTCTATCATTTAAATTTTTTCTCTGTTTACCTGTTTTTCCAAGCAGGACCCTGTTGTTTTTTTGCCTGAATGGTTTCTGATATAATAAATTTCCTTTTATTTGTTTTCTTGTCATCAGTCTGATTTGGGTCCTCAACCGTCCTTTGTTTTATGATGCTATAAATCAGGACACATATTCTTTGTATGGATCTCAGCACTACTTTGACAAATAGCTATTGAAAATCCCCGAGGCCTGACCATTCCTCTATTTCTCCTGTCTGGCCTTCCATTGGACCTTTTGGTCTAAGCCTTCAGAAATCTGTTTTGCCAATGATGCTTTGACACTGTCAAGCAGTTGTTATCGTGATCTCTTCCTTCTCACCACCATCTCCTGCAACATGTTCACCATCACCCTCTTATAGTGCAGTTTGAGTCTGTTCAATTGTTCCAATAAAGCACCATTCTCAAATTACATTCCTGCCCTCAGTCTAATGAAGATAAACTGTTCATAGAATGTCTTTTTTTTTTTATGATGGTGATTCAGTGTCATATTTAATACAGTAATGTATTTTTTTTTATTTGGCACATTTTCATTAACAAAAATAAATAAATTTGGATGTCTTTTACCATTAGCACTTATTATTGCTTTTTCCTAAGCTCATTCACAAAGTACATTATCCCTTGAATTTGCAATCTTGAAGCTAATAATGAGGATAAGAAAAATACTGTGCTCTGCTTCACCTTCCTTACCCTCTAGAATTTAAATAAATTTCCCAGGAAATTCAGAGGTACACTTAGGCTAAAGACCCATGTTCTGACTTTGAGTGATTAAGAGATTGAGGAAGAATCCTTCATTCCATAAAATAAGTGGAAAAACAAACAAGCAAAAAGTATGGAGAAGATAGTATAAAGACTAATTGAATGAGCACAAGATGATGAAAAAAAGAGCTCTCAATTCATTTCAAGACTTCTGTTACCACTGTAATCTCAGTACACTCTGAAAAAAAAAAGAGTATCAATATGTATTTAATGGAATAGAATTAAAATATTATTAGACCATTATCTCCTCAGAAATTGGAGAAGTGCCTATGCCTACATCTTTTTCTTGTTATTTATAACCTTTTAAAAAGCAAATGAGCCCTATTTCGCAAGAGAAATCTTACAGCTAACCCAATATTAAAAAATAAATAAACAACTAAATAAATAAATATACAAAAACATCTCTGGTTGAGTAAAGTGGGAGCCATTGGGTCTCATTAGCCTCTTTCCTGACATTCAAAGCCATGACAACCCAGTCATTTTCCCCTGAGAAAAACTTAATTATCTCTAGTTTCTTTACACTTATATTTATGACTTCATCAGTGCCTGATACCAGCCTACTGCCCTGACTTATATCCCACATTTGTCTTACTTGGCTTTTTATTTTGTTCTGTAAGCCAATTTTCACCTGGTCTTCATTTGGTTACCCAAAGCACTAATTAATACACATGATCTTTAACTGTCACTTACCTTTACCATTAGCTTAGTTTTAGAGTTTAGTTCCTCATAACTAAATTTACCTGCATGCAATGTGTGTGTGTGTGTGTGTGTGTGTGTGTGTGAGTGTACGTGTGTGCATATGTGTGCATGGGCATGTATGTATGTGTGTGTATGAGATGGAAAGGGAGCCACACAATAGAGGGGAATTATGAGGTTCAACCTAAATATAATTGAGAGCAAGTATACATTTTAGCTAATTCAGATTACTACAGTTAGGCTTAATGCAGTCTACAATCTCTGCCATCAATTCCAAATATTCCAGGTGCTTCTGCCAAACTTTGCCACTAAGGCTTGTGGTTCTGTGGCCCATTGGATTCCATATCTTATCCATACCACACAGAAATACATCCCTACTTATGATGAGCTGCTCAGAGCTTATCTATTCTCTGTTACTCTCATTGGGACTCTAAATTAATTCTATTTTATTCCCTAGACTTATTGTTCTCAAACATGACAGTAGTGATATAGTTTTTAATCTAGGTAATTAAACATACAGTATCTCTTATTGAGAGTATTCTTCATGACATTTTAAAAGAATTTTCTATCCTCCATGGAAGTCCTGTTTTCTTTTGCCATGCCAGGGATTGTATCTCTCTTGTCCTTAAAGTCCCACGTTTCTCTGCTCATCTGTCGCACTTTGATCTGTACTGGTTGTGGGAGTTGCAGGAAGGACTCAGAGAGACTCAGAGATTCAGAAAACCTAGAAACGGACTCAGTGGCCTTGGAGGATGTTAATGTGAAATTCAGCATGGAGGAGCAGTCTTCCTCCTGAATCTGACCCAGAAGGAACTCTACAGAGACGTGATGAAGGAAACCTTGAGGAACCTGGCATTAATAGCATGTGTTTTAGAAGAAAAATGGGAAGACCATGGCAGTGAAGATCAGTATGAAGAGTATGAAGAACGTGGGACAAATCTTAGCAGTCATATGGTAGACAGAATTTGTAAAATAAAAGAAGGTAGGCAATGTGAAGAAACCTTCAGTCAGATTCCAAACCATAATGAAAAGAAGAAAATGGCTACTGAAATAAAACTACCTAAATCCAGGTTGTATAGCCAAGTCTTCATGCATCATTTATCCTTTAATAGTCACATTAGATCCCTCATTGGACCAAAACTATACCAGTGTCAGGAATATGAAGAGAAGCCTTATAAAAGTAAGGCACGTGGGAAAGCTTCTAAGCAGCACTGATGTATTAGAGTACATGAAAAGCCCTTGAAGGTACAAAATGTGGTAAGCCTACAGGTATTCAAGTAACATGTAGACACACAGAAACTCATACTTGAGAGAAATCCTATGAGCATCAGAAGTGTGGCAAAGCCTGGAGTTCTCTCACCATATTTAAAAAATGCATGATGAAGCATGCGAGAGGTGGACCTTTTAAAAGTAAGGAATGTGGGAGAGATTTCAAGTATTAAAGAAAATTTCAGAGTCATAAAATGACACACAGGGGGGAAAAACTCTATGATTGTAAGGAATGTGGTAGAGCCTTCAGTTTACTTACATATCTTAGAAAACATAAAAGAACTCATAATGGAAAGAAGCCTCATGAATGTAAGGAATGTGGTAAAGCTTTCCATTATCCCACTTTTCTTAGAAATCATGAAAAAACTCATACTGGGGAAAAACCCTATGAATGTAAGCAATGTGGGAAAACCTTAGTCATCCCAGTTATTTTCAAATGCGTGAAAAAACTCGTAGTGGGAATAAACCATATCGATGTAAGCAATGTGGAAAAGCTTTCAGTTGTCCCAGGTACTGTCAAGTACATGAAAGAAGGCACAGTTGAGGAAAGGCCTACGAATGTATAAAATGTGGTAAAGCCTTTGGTCACCCAAGTAGTTACTGTGAACATGTGAAAACACATTGTAGAGATAAACCCTGTTAGTGTCAAGAATGTGGGAGCACCTTCATTTGTCTGTCAGCTCTCTAATCACATACGATAATGTAGATTGGAGGTGGACCCTGCAAATGTGAGGACTGTTGGAAAGCACTTATTTCTTCCAGTTTGCTATGAAGAATGAAAGAGCTGTCAATGTAAAGATTGTACAAAAGCCTTCCATTGTCCTAGCTCTTTACAAAATCATGAAAGAACTCATACCTAAGCACAGACTATGGATATAAAAAATGGGGGAGAGCCTTTCATAGACTTGTAAGAGTACACACTGAAGACACATTGTATAAATGTAAAGAATATAGGAAAGCCTTCAGCTGTCCCATTTCTCTGGAAAGTCATTAAAACAAAAAACAAAACAAAACAAAACAAAATAAAGCAAAACATAACAAAATCCACCTCAAGTAGACACAATTCTACTGAATATAAACAATGTAGGAAAACCTTCATTTTGCCTCACATCCCCACAACCCCATGTGAGAATGTACACTGGAGAGATACCTTATAACTGAAAATAAAGACAAAGTTTTAATAAATACTTTCAGAGTAGCTTGAAAACTGCACTGGAAGGAAATCATATTACTATAACTACTACATATAAGCTTGGTGCAAATTAATTCATATACTCCCCAAAATTCACAACATGAAAGAAATACTATAAATGTTAGACATATATGGCTATCATAACTGATTTATTCTTACAGTGATTCTCTGAAGTATGGAATTCTACTTACTTTTGCAAGTAAACATTGAGGAAATATAACTCTGTAGATACTCTGTAAGGAAGAGTTTCTAAGTTTAATAGATTTTTTTTTTCCTTTCAGTCAATAAACATTTTGTGTCTCTATATTGAAGTTTGTTAAGATTCTTGGGTGAATTGAAGTGTTTTATAATATGCAAATTGTTTTATCTTTTATGTAATTTTGTAAGTTTTCTGTAAATGAAGCAACATTTAAAAAATGATACTTTGGTGTTTGTTCATTTTTTCCATCTGGCTTTCTGTAGCAAGTATATATTTATATAGTAAGGCATATATAGTTATAAATATAAGTGTGTTCTATTTTAGCAGAACAGTGCCTTTTCATTGGCCTGAAAGCCTATTCCATTTTCTTCTCAATAAGTGTTTTAAAAATTTTCAATTACAGTTGAAGAAAAAAGAACTTTCTGTCCTCCAAAATCCTGGTCTTCTCTGTGGATTTTTCATCTTACATAAATTTCTTCTGCAAAATAATAATCTCATGGTGTCTAAAATAGTCTTAGAATTTCTTCAAAATTCATTTTCCTTCTTGCCATTTCTCTCTTCTCCTCCTGCTGGTTTTTTTTCTTCAATAAAGCCCCTCATTTTAAGTAGGTTCATAGCCTAAACTTGAAGTTAAGTAAAGCTGAATGACAAAAATCCAAAAGATAAAATATTAGCTGAAATAATTTGAGTAACTTTGGGGCCATGCTATGAAAAGGACATGGCATGCACTCCACGTCTTATTTTCTTTATTTTCTTACTAATTCTTTAAAAATATATATGTTTTTGTTTTAGGAAAGTTGGAGATGTCCAGAAAATTTGTAAAGATAGCGCAGAACTACCACACAACTTCAACTATTAGCATCTTATATCATTATGGTATATTTCTTATGTTAATTGACTAATATTTATATATTATTGTTAACTAAAGACTTTATGTACTTTGTTTATATATCCTTAGTTTTTACTTAATGTTCTGTTTCTTTTCTATGCTTACATTCCAGATACCACCTTACATTTATTACTTGTGTCTCCTTAAGTTCCTTTTGGCTGTGACAGTCTTATTTGCTGACCTTCACAGTTTGTGAGAAAAAATGGTCAGATATTTTGTAGCACGTCCCCCAGCTAGGATTTGTCTAATGTGTCTTTTATACTTAAACTGCAGTTATGTGTTTTAGGAAGAAGAATGTGCCATTCTCATTACATCATGCCATGGATACTTATTTTTATTATTACTTATTATGGTTAATATTAAACTTAATCACCCAGCTGCAGTAGTGTTCTTGGGTTTCTCCACTGTAAAGTCGTTCTTTACAATGCCCTTCTAAGTATGCCCTTTGACATAATGTGATCCTTGGAAGGAAGTCATTATGTGCTACACACGCTTTACTGGGATTTAAGCTCACACACCTTCGGAGTGGAGTATCAGCATTTTTTTTGGAGGGGGATTCTTCTACGCAAGATTTTGTCTATTCTCCTCCACTTATTTATGTATTCAATCATTTATTTATCTTAGTTTGAACCAGTAAATACACTGGTACCTTGCTACTCATCATTAATTTGTTCTGGGACTCATAAGAAGTGCTGAGACCCAGGAGTACTGAGCAAGCTTCCTGTGATAAGGAATTTTCTTTTGCAGAGTGGCATCATGACTCATACAAGTTCTAGCAAGTGCGGCAAGTTCTGAGCAAGCACTGAGTGCTAAAACTTTTTTTTTCTTGTCAAAATGAAGTAAGTATAGGATTTGATGAGTCATGAAGCCGACAAGTATCAAGGTATGACTGCATATATTTTATACAATGCTACTTTATTTTGTTGTTCAAATTCTTCCAGCTGTGGCCACAGTTTCAGCTGACTTCCATATCCTTGTGCCATAGCTGGGAAGTTTAGTACAATGTTGAACTGGAGAGGACATTTTTGCCTTTTTCTTGATCTTAGGGGAAATGTGACCAGTTTCTCCCATTAATTAAAAACAATGTTAATTGTGTGTGTGTGTGTGTGTGTGTGTGTGTGTTTGTGTTTTGTAGATTTTTACTATAAATTTGAGGACACCCACTTCTATGTCTAATTGTTGGGAGCTTTTATCATAGGGAGTCTATTTTGCCAAATTCTTAGTCTTCATCAATTGATATCATATATTTTTTCTTCTTTATTCTATCAATATGGTGCATTACACTGATTAATTTTCTAATTGTAAACCTTGTATACATGGGATAAGTCCCACTTGGTCTTTTTATACACCGTAATATTTGGACCAGGACTGTTTCTGTGGGAACCGCTCCCTGGGCCCCCCCGCCGGAGCTTGGCCTGGATGTGCTTCCTGGGGAGGTGGCTCGCCCAAGCTGTTGGCCTTGACCACCACTTCCAGGAAGTCATTGTGTGACTAACACATTTTCATCAGATTTCCTCTGATTTACCCTGAAGTGTATGTGAGAATGATATGCACTGCCAAGAAATGTGGAGTTAAATTCCAGCCTCCAGCCATTATCTTAATCTATGAGAATGAAATGAAGGGGAAAAGTCACCAGCGCATTATGCCTGTCTGAAACTTTTCAAAGTTTTCAGGTACCTCATGTTTTATCTTGCCTTGTATATAACTATACTCTAAATCACTTAATAAGAATGATTTCAATCTTATGCTATGGCATGACATGGCATTCGGAGTTAAACAGACCTCTGTCAGGGTATATGTATCACCCTGATTTTAGGTTAAGAAAATAAAAAATACATCCCCCCTTCTTCTACCACACTCAGAGCTTGATATAAAGGAAGAGTTTTGCAGAATACTTTCTTCCCCAAAAAGCCACTTAACTACTTGGCTATAATGGCAGATAAAGCTGTCAGTAGTTTGCAGTGCACCAATAGTTTGTGGTGTATAGATTCTGTGTGGTATATAGTTTTGTTTCTCTCCTAGATTGCAACAGAGCTGCTGAACAATTGAAGAATAATCCACAACACAAGAGTTACTTGGAACAGGTATCCCTGAGACAGCTAGAGAAGTTATTCAGTTTTTTACAAGGTTACTTATGCGGACAGAGTTTGGCAGAAACAATGGAACAAATTCGACGGGAAACAACTATTGATCCTGAGGAAGACCTGAACAAACTGGATGACAAGGAACTTGCCAAAAGGAAGAGCATCATGGATGAACTTTTTGAGAAAAATCAGAAGAAGAAGGATGATCCAAATTTTGTTTATGACATCGAAGTTGAGTTTCCACAGGATGAACTGCAGTCCTGTGGCTGGGACACAGAGTCAGCAGACGAGTTCTGATCCCAGAACAAACGTTTATTGGGCTAGCAGAAACTCCATATTTATACTGTAGATTAGTACTGACCGTGTGACTTTTCAAAATCAGGACATGTAGAACATACATGAGGAATATAGAAAAAACAACATCAGAATCTGACTTTAAAGAGCTCACAATCTAATTGGAAGATATGTCAAAAACTTGTGAAAAGCTAATTCACAGTATTAGGCAGCAAAAAGATGAAAGCCAAATGCTTGATAAAGGTGAAAAAGGATCAGAGCATAGATTACTGTAGAGTAGAATAATCAGGAGAAGACTTGGTCCTTTAATGGCAAGATGGGACTTTGCCTGGCCCTTGAAGTGGTAATTTGAATAGAAGCTTATATAGGATTCCAGATGAGAGAAACTAGGAGGAAAAAAGAGGGGAAGGGTACAGTAAGCAAATTATAGTTTGATGAGATTGAAGGGTGTGTGTAGTTACCAGGGGGTTATCCTATATGCATTATGTCTTTATTTAACTCTGTTTTATAAGTATCTAATTCTGGAGTAGAAGAGTAACCCTGCACAGTGCCCTGCAGTTGCAAGTGCCATTTGATGCGCAGAAGGGGAATTCTGCTCCTCCAGTATCAGGAAATACATACCAAAGACATTCTGAAACCCTGAACCTCTTCCCATAAATAAGAGGTTTGTTTGTAAAATGGGAAATCTACCTGTAATAAATGAACAACAGGTAATGCCAGTTTGGGCCTATTCATGAATTTGGGTGTACAAAGAAGATTTTTGTTGAACAAGGTTATATGTGTACAGATCTTTCTTATTATATTATTATTTAATTGGTAAAAGTCCTGTGTTTTCTGCAAGGAAATTAATACTCGTGAACTAAAACTGTAAAAACTATTCTTTCTACCTGTCCATTTCTACTCTCTGTACTGTTAAAAGTCCCTGTTAAAGGGATCGCTCTTATGGTGACACCACCAAGGACTTAATATGGTCATGACTCAAGTATATTTGCCAAAGGTAGCAAAAGGGTTTTCAGAATTGTAGATTCTTTCATAGCTGCATAGTATTCTAGTGTATAGATGTAGATGATATATTTTAAAAGTTGACCGTAGATTGTTTTTCTTCTTTCACTATTACAAACAATGCAAATAACATTGTACATTTTGTATTTTGCACATGTGTATGACTATTAAGAAATCATAGGAGGGAATTGTTGGGTATGTGCATTCTAAATTTTAATAGATATTGCTAAGTTTTCCTCCAAAGAGATTCATTATTTATTTATTCCGTACTATGTACTTGAGGTCCTGGCTGGTTTGGCTCAGTGGATTGAGCGTCGGCCTGCGAGCTAAGTGTCGCTGGTTCGATCTTCCAGTCAGGGCACATCAGAGAAGGAAAACTCTGACTCCAAAAAACCTCCGCTGCCTTGCGGCATACCTCTTCAGGGGAAAGGCTAAGGGAGTAAACCCCGACAGAAAATCCGGAGCCGGAGTCCCTAAGGCGGTTTGACGTTGTAGTCAACACCGGCAACTCCTGCGGCGCACCTGAAGCCAAGCTGTATTGACTCCGTCTTTCCCTTGGACCCTTCAGCTGCGAAGAGAGGGGGTGTCTGCTGCATGGGCAACAGCAGACCCTCCATATCACCCTGCCCAGGCTCTGTAGCTTCAGCTTCACTGGAGAGGACACTCCAGCGTCATCGCAAGATGTCGATTCAACACGGGAGGAGACAGATACCGTGTCACTCCCGAGTCAGACTGCACAGCCATTCTCGGCAGTGCAGATAGACTCTTAAGAAGCTACACCATCGTCTCTCGAGACGGACGGCTGCCGACGACGGAATATTTGCTAATATATGTTTATTAGACATTTTAATCTATAGTTATTCTTCCTTGTAACATCTTTATCTTGTTCTGTTGTAAAGAGTAATGTTGATCTCAAAGAATGAGTTCAGAGTGATGCTTCTACTTTCTGGAAGATATTTTAGATAATTGCCATAGTTTCCTCTGTCAGTATTTGTCAGGCTTCCCCAATGGAAGTGCTGTGAAATGAGCCTAGTGGTTTATTTTTTTTTTTTGAACAGTTATTAATTGTTGATTAAATTCACCAAAAAGATGTCCTATTCCTCTTTGTATGAGTTCTAGTAATTTGTGTTTTACAAGGAATTGATTAATTTTATCTAAGTTATCAAGATGGTGAACATGGAGTTGTTTATAACTCACTTTATAATTCTTTTTATGCCCGTGAGATCATTAGCAATGACCTCTCATTCACTTCTAATTTTATTAATTTGCATTTTTTCCTTTTTTTCTTGGTTAGCATAGCTACGGGTATAAAAATTTTATTTATTGTTTTAAAAAAACTAGCCTTTGGCTTTCTTTGTTATTTTTATGTGTTTTTCTGTTTTGAATTTCTTTTTTTTTTTTTTTGCTCTAAGTGTTATTTTACTTTTTTTCTGCTACCTTTACATAAACTTAAACTGCTTTTGTTGCTCTAGTTTTCTGATGTGAAAACTTAGGTTATTAATTTCAGATCTTGTATTTCTTTTCTTATATACATGTTTAGTATTATAAATGTTTCTATAAACACTGCTTTTGCTGCATCCTATAAATATTGTTGTTCCCTTTAACTCTCATTTATTTAAAAATATTTATGCATTTCTGAGACTTCTCCTTTGACCCATATATTTATTTAAAATTATATTTTTTAATTTCCAAATATTAGAGATTTTTCAGTTATCTTTCTGTTGTTGATTTCTAGTTTAATTCCATTGTGATCTGAGAACATATTTTATATATCAATTCCTTCAAATCTGTTAAAGCTTTATTTACTTACCTCCAGAATGTAATCAGGAGGCAGAAACACTGAGTGATGGTAAGAGGATATGCCGCTCAGGAAGGGCAATCATTTAACTGTCTAAGAACTTTGAACAAAGGGCCCCCTTTTATGAGACCAGGAGTTAATAACGAAGGATAAAGGGATGGGGAAGGGCTACCATGGAAAAGCAATGATTCAGAGTGAGGAAATAGTGCTTCAACAAAGGTGTTGTGATAAGGAGGTCTTAGAGGAGGCACCTGGGACATGCATCAGCAAAGCTCCCAATAAGGAGGTCTCAAAATGGAGTTGCCAGGGACAGGAATGCAGATATGACTCAGGGAGAGGGTTTCTAAGTGCATGGCTCCAACTCTTCCTAGGGAAATGCAATCACTGGCTGTGCACCAAGTTTGGTGTATGGAAGCAGCCTCTTGCCACCACAGAACTGCCATGTAAAGCTTGTAATTGCTTGTGGCTGACCCCAAAATATCACACACAGAATTCAGGCATGGAGTCAGACTCAATAAAAGGTTTTTTGTTTTTTGTTTTTTTTTTGTCATTGAACACTAGATGTGTTGTTTTCAGTAATAGCAATTGAGCTAAATATGCCTTTAGTGTGAGGATTTTTGTTAAACTAGCTAAGAGTTGGGCTCTGTTTAATGTTTGCTCCAGCTATGAGTACCAAAGTTTCATCTTCTAGTGTTCCTGCTTTTGTCTCCCCTCTTGACTTTGGATTTCCCTAAGTACTTCTCCTCAGGAAGATTCTCTCTTGTTCATCCTCTGCACCTGTAATCCACTTTTATACTGCAGCTTTCCTGGTGTTGTGATCAATTTTTTTGGTGTGATGATCAGTGAACTATCAAGCATCTCTCTGCTAACACTTCTGCTTCTCTGGCTCATACTGACATGGTGTCAATTTACACCAAAAAAATGAAAATTACTTGTTGAAACTGGCAGCACCTTTAGGTCATTCACACAAGAAAAATGGCTATGGGTTGGCAGCCACCCACGTCGTTGCTCTCTGTGAGAATAAATGTGTGGACTTTTTGGAGGTAATGGAAAAGGGCCTGCCTATTGCTGTCTCCTAATGTGGGAGAACTTCACTCCACCATTGCTTGGCTACCTTCAGTCAGCGGATATACTTATTGGGTGGAAAATTGGGAAGACAGAACCCAGCTATCTTACATGGTATTTGACTCAAGAAAACGCTTCATGGATCCAAGTTTTAATAGCAAGTGTGAGAAAGACTGTAACCTTCTTTGCTCTTGACTCTTGTTTAATGCAAGAGCAGGTCAGCAAGTTTGCTGGCCACACAGATATGTCTCTTGAGGTCTTCCCTTTGTTCTGTTACCTCGACTTCTGCATGCCTCAAAGACTGTAGGCTTCTCTCTTTCCAGTTCTCCTGTCATATTGATTAGAGTTTGGGACGATGTTGGGGGGTATATGACCATTTCTGGTGCCTCTTAAGGCCAAAAGAAAATAGAGAATTAATTGGTCTCAACAATTGCACTCTCTGGTAACTTGGAATTTAGTGCCTCCAGGGTTCAGCTTGATTCTTAATTGTAAATCAGGGACTAATAGAAAAATATAATAATCTTGTTATAATTTTAAAATGAAAGGTTTGGTGGTGGTTTGTGCTTTTCTTTTTAACAAATTTTTGATTCTTTAGAAATATGTAATAAAGGCTGCTTGTTAAAACCATTTTCTCTGAAATATTATTCCTTTCAGAAATCCAGAGCATCTGTAATTTGATATGCTCCTTTTCACAAATAGCGTTTAACTTTATCTTACCAATATTTAAGAATTGAAAGTCCACATTTTTTTAAGAATTGGAAAACATTCAGCTTAATTTTAAAGATAGATTTCCTAAATCCTTTTAAATCTCAAAAGCTTTTCAACAGTAATTATTCACTGGCAGATCAACCTTCTGTAATAATCTTAATCAGAGCACAGGAAACAAATCCAGATTCAAGTGGGAACAAAAATACTTAATAATTTACAAACTGTGAAGAAAATAAACCATGGCCATTCAGTCTGTCTGTGGTCTGGTTAAGAGTAGCCTAGTGAACTACACAAAGGGCCTAGACGTTCACCTTCTCCAATCACTGAAGTGGCCTTGCAGATAGAATCTTATATATCAAATGTCCAAATTCTACTGGAAAAGGAAGAAGGAACTATTCAAAAACAACAGAATTATAGTAAATAACCAAAACATAAAGTAGTATTACAATTATAACTAAATAGTAGAGTACAGAAAGTAAAAGTTTGATTACTTTTTCAAAAATCAAATTTCATATAAAAACATAATATTCATTTTTAAATATTGTTCAAAAGGCTATAAAATTTACCCGTAAACATTTTATGTATTTAATAAAAGTAAAATAAGATTATTTAAATATCAATCTACACAATTACATGTAAAATTACTGTACTTTTTAATATTGCTTTACATATAAAGAAGGTTTATTTACTTATAATGTCTGAATCATAGAGAGAATCTGATACTTTAAGGATCACTTTACAGAATCTTAGTTCTTTCTTACAATAAATGAGTTCCATTTATCCATTTAAAATGCTGAATTTTTAATATGTCCCTTGTTCTTCCTCTATCTCCTCTTCCCTTCAATCCAGAGAGAACAGTTCACATCTAAAAATCCATTAACTTCCACAATATGCCACAAGATAGGAGTGGTACAAGGAGAAAAAATGGAGCTTTTTTGCCTATCACTGATTTTTATGTCAAATGTAAAAGGTAAGCTCATTTTTTGTCAGCATACACATTTTACATAATTTAACTTATATGTTGCCTTTACTGTTTTCAAAAAATATATATGAGTTTGACCTGTACTTCCTACCATAGAGGAAATCCTTCTTAAGACAGTAACCTAGGGCAATGTAGGATAAGTTCCCCTTACCACCCCGCCCCCCCCCCAAAAAAAAGAAAAAAGAAAAAGAAGGAAAAAAGGAAGAAAGAAAGAAAGAAAAAAAACTGGAGAACTGAGGAACTTTAATTCAAATATAACAATAGTTTAAAGAAAATGTGAAATAATTTTTTCATAGATTTATAAAATTAGCTATATAAAATTATTCAATTTTAACGTGTATTTTGAAGCATACACTCTTTCATGTAATATTAAATCATGCAAACATTGCCTCCAGAAATATATATACAGTTTTATTTAAAATAATTGAGAAAAGAATAATAAACTGAGAATAAAAGTAGCTATTAAGTGATATATATCAAAACTTCTGGGATATAGTGAAAGCAGTAATAAGAGGGAAGTTTATATCATTACAGACCTATTTCAAGAAACAAGAGAAATCCCAAGTAAGCAAACTTATTTTACATCTTAAAGAACTAAAAAAAGAACAAAAGCAACCTAAAGTCATCAGAAGAAAGAAAATTATAAAAATTAGAGCAGAATTGAATGAAATAGAGTAAAAATTTCTATACAAAAAATTAATACAACAAATTGCTGGTTCTTTGAAAAGATTGATAAAATTAATAACCCCCTGGCTGGACTTACTAAGAAAAGAGAGAGAAAAACTCAAATAAACAAAATCAGGAATGAAAGAGAAGTTACCAGAGATATCACAGATATGCAAACGATCATGCTAGAATACTATAAAAGACTCTCTGCCACTAAATTAAAAAAACAAAAATAAATGGATACATTTCTAGAAATATATAACCTTCTTAGACTAAATCATGAAGAATTAGAAAATCTAACTATACCACCCAACAGTGAGAAAATTGAAGCAACCATCAAAAATCTCTCCAAAAATAAAAGTTCAGGACCCAATGGCTTCACTAGTGAATTTCACCAAACACTCAAAGAAGGTGTGATACCTATCCTTCTCTAACTCTTCCAAAAAAAAAAAAAAAATGAGGAAGAGGCAATACTTCCTAAAATATTTGATAAGGCCAACATAACCTTGGTACCAAAACCTGGCAAGGACAACACACATACACTACAAAAACTACAGAACAATATCTCTGATGAATACAGGCACAAAAATCCTAAACAAAATACTAGCAAATTGAATACAATGATACATTCAAAAAAGAATACATCAGGATGAAGTGCGGTTTATTCCAGGGGCACAAGGATAGTTCAACATACACAAATTAATCATTGTAATACATCACGTTAACAAAACAAGTGACAAAAGTCATATGATCTTATTAATAGATACAGAAAAAGCATTTGATAAGAAACAACATCCATTTATGATTAAAACACTCAATAAAATGGGTGTAGAAAGAACCTCAAGATAATAAAGGCCATATATAACAAACTCTTAGTCAATATCATACTCAATGTTATAAAACTGAAAGCTTGTCCTCTAAAATTAGTGCTTACTCCATGACAGCTACTTCTAACATTTTATATATTCTGTATATCATTTAATCCTGATCATAAAAAATATGATTTTCATGGTTCTCACTTCCAGATGTTAAAATGGAAGCTGGAAGAAGCTAAGTGACTTAGTAATAAATAGCAGAATCAGGATTCCAACCTAGTTATACCTAGCTCCAAAGCCTGCCCTGACATGTTTGGAAATAAATATGACCTGCAAGCAAACTTAAGCAGTGCAAATGATTCATAAAAAGATATTTCAAGATTTTTAAAATAATTATTTTATAGACCTAAAATTTAAGTTAAGTATGGCAAAATAAGAGCGTTTTACTAACACAGTTTCGATTATTTGGTGCATCATTATTGCAAATCCATTATTTCTTCTTCCTAAATCATTTAATGCCTGATATTTTTCTCATTTTGACCAGAATAATGATTTTGTTGTGCAAATATACACAGACAAAATAGGGTATGATTTCATTAAGATCTCAAAAATACTCTATGCCTTAATTTTCATTTGGTACACAGAATTACACACCCAACTTTCTTAATAGCTCTGAAATACCTTTGAAATACAGAATATCTTTTTATTTTTCTGTTAATATTGTCTGCAGTATGTGAAATAACCTAATGTTAAGCATGTTTTCTCCTACCCAATCCTGTATCAAGATGGATATAAACACTTTCAGATGGTGTTATACAAGTTTATAAAAACATGCCCTTTCCCTACAAGATGGGAAACCCCTACCACTCTTCTAAATTCTTGAATTTATGTAGAATTTTTGAATTTAATAAAATCAATAAATGTATGCTTGTGTAATGAGACATTTTCTTTTTTTATGATTGAAATTACCTTGTTATAATCTTAATTCCTTCAAATTATAACAAATAGATGACAAAAGAAAAAAGAACTCACTTGCCAGATTCCAGGGGTATCCTTGATTTTAAATTAAATAATATACTTCTTTGTGGCATTTTCCAAATAAAGACCCATAGATTAAGTCTAAAGGAGAGAAGAGAGATCACTCAGTTTGGGCAGTCTTAGTAGGAACTGGCTATATATACATATTTTTTCATGAAATAGGGTTGCAGTAGAAGAGGAAGTTCTCCAAATAGAACCCCATGTTACCTGGTCTAGGAGACCTGCTCCAAATCATCCAGGAGAAGATGCTCAGAGTTGTAGCACCATAGTGAGAATAACAATATGTTGAATAAGCTTGATTGGTGACATAATCAAACCAAACTACCTTTATTTGCCATTGTTTCTATCTACCACCTCAGCCATCAAGGTATTCAATAATGTCATAGTTAAGAAGTTGGACTTTCTACTTATACAGACTTTTGTTTGTATTCTAGTTCTGTTATAAAACATTTCTGCAACTATGAACAGCCTGCTTAATATTTCTAAGTTTCCTTTAAAAGGGAAAATAACAATGCCTAACTATAAGTTGGTTGTGAAAAATGTTTATATTTTTAGCATAATGTCTGGCATATAGTAAATGCTCAACAAATCTCAGCTATTATTTTATTGTCAATATCTGAATAAAACAGATGTACCTCACATTTTCACCCATTTTGTAATTAACACTTAAATACACTTTTACATTGATTTTTCCTGAGCAATAGAGTAAGTTATGTTGTACTTTAGACTTTACTCAAATATTAACATGTGTCAAACATCCTTAGAATTTCTGATTAGATATCTCACAGTAATGCACATGTTCTAACTTATTTTGATGATAAATGTTCCCTCAAAGTTCTTAAACATTATAAAATGTCAATCGCGATGGACAATAATATAAATAACCTACCCATTTCTAACCTTCTCAACCAGATAATGTCGCTTAAAGGAAAAAAAAAAAAAAAAAAAAACCGTCAAAAGCAATTCTGGTTAAGCATCCTTTTAACCTTCTCTAGGATTAGGTCAGCCTAATAGCCCTTGCTCCATCTGCTTTCTAACAGCATATCGCTTATAACTCCACTCACAGTTTTTATTCTCTCATTAATAAATTGATTTATCCACTGCTTTCCCTTGCAACACACACGTGCACGCGCGCGCACGCACAGGCCTGCTCCTTAACCGGCCTACTGAGAGTGGCAATACCTACAATGTCCAGTAATAGACTGCTGGAATATAAAATGAGATAATGAGTGAAAACACATTTTGAAAACTATAGACTACACTACGAATGGAAGTCATTATATTATTTATTACTGAGAACTGCTTGTTGGAGATTAGACACGTAGAAGTGGCTAAGTATAACTCTATGTCACCACATATATAAACATCGAGCCTAAAACTCCACTAGCCGCTCTTACTTTTATGATAAAAAGAGATTTTTTTTTTCATATATCACTAGGTATTATTCTTTTGGAAGAAGATTATTTGGGTTATACTTTGGAATAAAAGGAAAAATAAGAAGATCTTTGAAGCCATGTTATGCTTAAACCCAGGGTATTCCTCCTGTGGCTATTGCCTCCATCAAGTTTAAAAGAAATTCAATAATAATGTATGCTATTTGGTCTATGTAGCTATTTCCACAATATTTTATTGTTCATTCTTTTTCCAAATTAAATATGGAACAAAATGGGAATATTACTACTCTGCTAGTCCCTCCTCTTATAATTCCCCCCTTTCTAACTTGGTAAAAATAAACTTTAGGTGTAAGACTACCTTCCTTGTGAAGGCCTTTCATATTCCCTTGTGTAGTGAGGTTAAAGAATATTTACTAGTGTTGAGTACTACTATGTTCATGCCCTGGCAGAAAACAAAAGAGATAAGATTGTCCCCATAATGCTTTTATGTCTGTGTGAAGATAAATAGTTTAAGAAAAAAGTTTTTGTGTATATATTATATATATGTATATATGTTTATACATATATATACACACATATATATAATCAATATGTCTATGTGTGTATAAATATAGATATAATTATAAGTATATTGAAGAAAAATAGAGCAGACTAAGGATCTATAGCATCCCAGAGAGTGTTAGGGAAACATTCTTAAAGTTAGTGGTATTTGAGGATAGACCTAGGGGAAGACTGAAAAAAGCCAAGCAATAACATGAAAAAGAATATGCTAGAGGATGAAAAAAAGTAAAGGCACTCAACTGGACAGGGATGTATGAGTGTATGAGAGATATCAAGGAGGCCAGTGCAAGTGAATGAGGGCAAGAATGGCTCAAGATAAACTGAAGGGGTAGTAAAGGCTCAGATTATTTACCATCTTGTAGGCACAATTAGGATTTATGTTTTTATTGCAAATATAATTGAATTCTGAATTCAGTAGAATGACACAATCATACCTAAATGTTTAAAGGGTCACTAAACCTGTTTTGTATAAACATTGGTTAATGAATGAATGCCAGAACTGATTTAGGGAAACCAGATAGAGTTTTGTTGCAACAGTTTTGGTGAGAGATGATGGTGCTTTGTCTTTGGTTTTAGCAAGTGGTAATACGAGGCCAGATTCTGGATTTATTTTGAAAATGGAATAATGAGTATGTGCTATCAGATCAGATATGAGTTATAAGAGTATATATGACATCAAGGATAACTCAATGGTTTTTGGTCTGTACATCTGAAAACACAGAGTTCCCATATTCCGAGCTAGAATAAAGAAAAAAAGCAGGTTTGGAGAAGATGCAGATTGCTTCAGACAGTCTGGAGCTGCTATTTGCCAACATGAAGAAGACTTCAGAGTCATCACAAGTTCATTTTTGCACCTTAATATCCTAAAATTTTAATAGATGTCCAGTTGGAGGCAACAATTAAGAATCGTGTAAATATATAACACTGGATTTCTGGAGAAAAAAGTCTTGTGCTGGAATTATATGTTTGAAAGTAGTCAGGACAATTATGGTATTTAAAACCATTTGAGTGGTTGAGGTCATCTAGGACACAAATGTAAACAAAGAAAAGAAAATGTTCAAGTTCTGAGCCAATTTATTTTGATGAGTATATTTAAGCCCAGACTAATTAAGAGATTTCCTTTAGTTCAGCTAATGATCTCCAGGGCCAGGATTAGAAATGTAATCT
Organism: Furipterus horrens; assembly: GCF_987537825.1. Lineage (NCBI taxonomy): Eukaryota > Metazoa > Chordata > Mammalia > Chiroptera > Furipteridae > Furipterus > Furipterus horrens. The sequence continues at coordinate 88,542,029 of NW_028327171.1, forward strand.
TCTTAATCTCTAGCCAATGCTCTTTCCAATAAACTTGTGCCTGCCTTGGGTTAAAATGTAAATATATGTTTCCAGTGTGGGCACATCAACACACACAAAGATAAATAAACACTAAGGCATCCATGTAGCTTTGAATACACTTGCATACATGGATTCTCAAAGGTGTCCTTCACCTCTGAGCATTATGCAACCAATAATCATTGTGCAGAGCTAATTAACACTTTCTAAGATAAAATACCTTCATCACATTGCAAGTGCTACTAAGATAAAGGGACACTAATCTACTACAGCTCTCAAATAACAATCCTGAATAAAAAGTATAAAGTTTATTGCAGCAAAGAAATAACATTATTTTACATCCCCTGCAGTGGAATGATCACTTTCTTCTTGTATTACAGGAAATTAATAATATATCTCACTTACTAGATAGGGAATCTTTGAGTATCAGAGATCATTTGTTATAGATAATTGTACATTTCTGATTATACAAACTGGTACCTGGCTCATTTTCAACAAATTATTTTTGGGGGGAAAAATGAAAGAAGGAAGAAAGATTAAAATATTGTGCTATTAACATGAAGAAACTTGGGAATGGAGAGGATTTGTTCATTGATATCCATAAATTCTAAGAGAGCAGTTTCAGTTAAGCAGGTGAGCAGAAAAAGATAGCTCTAAGAAATGGAAGGGAAATGGGGGTAATATGGAATAAAGGGTAAGTTCAAGACAAGAATCTGAAAATTTGTGAATAAGAAAAATTAAGGCAGGATGGAGAGCTTGAATATGCAAATTAGTTTAAAAGATATCTCAAGGACCGTAGATGTAAAGAGAGCAACTAAAGAAAATTGATATATAGGATAGACTTGTAAGAGCAGAGAAAATTTTTCTTATGAAACAAGAGGGAAATGAGAAGGTCAAGAAAATTTTGATATAGAAATAATCCAAAGAGAAAGATGAACTTAACAACAGTGAGGTGGGAAGCAAGATCATTGTTTGAGGGTAAAGAAAACAGTGGTGTGACTGGCTAGTGTGTGAAGTCAGAAAGTCTTAGAACAGCCACCATGAGAACAATGATAGAAAGTCCATGTGTGACAGAAGGATGGTTTTCTGAGTTAGAGTAAAGAATGAGAACAGTATGAATTTAAAATGGAAACAATATTGCTTCAAACAGTTTTTAGCAAAAAGGTTGTATGAGTACTAATTTGTGAAATAATTATATGAGTACAATTGAACATATTCCCCAGTCTTTGAAAAGATAATTTACTAAGAGTTCAGTACAAACATCATTTTTTGAATAATTTAGGCTCTAATTTAAGCATTTCTTATGAAATAACCTCCCCCAAATTCTGAGCAATGGAATCTATTGTTATCTCCATTAGAGATATGAGTGAGAAATACAAATATTAAGCTATTTAACAAGGCAAGTAAGTTGGCCAAGCTTGAAATGGAGTTCAGATGTCATGGTATTAAACAGAGTGATGAGAAAGTGACCAAAAATAAATAAATAAGTGTGTGTGTGTGTGTGTGTGTGTGAGAAAGAGAGAGAGAGAGAGAGAGAGAGAGAGAGAGAGAGAGAGAGATGCTTTTTTTTTTCTTATCAGGGTTGTGGTGGCAAGAAAAATAGAAGAGCTAAATAAAAAGCAGATCAAGGCTGGAAGACTACAAGACAATACAAAATGAGAGAACTATGTTCTAAACATGAAGACTTTCAAGTAAAAATATAACACACATAATTACTTAAGAAATGAAAAAATTATAAATATGTAGGAACAACATATATATTCTACCTGGGTAAAGCAAGAGTATCTCTGATAAAAAAGAATTTTGGGAAAGTCTTCTTATTTAAAATGATAATGGGCTTTAAAATTCACAATATAGACATTTTAACTAAGTTTAAAGTGAGCCTATTCTAGGATTATGAGAAGATATAAATAACTGAAAAATAACTCATTAAAGAGTATGTATTTTTTGAAGAATAAAATCTTACCATTTGCAATTTAGATGAGCCTAGAAAGGGTATTATGCTAAGTAAAATAAATCACAGAAAGGCAAATATCCAACCTTCCATTTACATGTGGAACTAAAGAACAAAATATATGAACAAACAAAATTGAAACAAACTTATCGATATGGAGAACAGACTGATGGTTGCCAGAAGAGAACAGGTTGAAGGACTTGGTGTAAAAGGTGAAGGGATTAAGAACTGCAAATTAATACTTACAAAATAGTAATGAGAATGTAAAGTACAACATAGAAAATACAGTCAATAATATTTTGATAACTATGTATGCTGCCAGGCGGGTACTGGAAATATTGGGAGGAACACTTTATAAAGTATTTGATTGTCTCGGCACTATGTCATACATAAAACTAATACAAAATAATATTGAATGTAAACTGTAATTTAAAATAAAATTTAAAAAATAAAATAATATACTTTTTATGTCTTGAAATAGTTAGGAAGAAAGTCCTTCACTTGTTTATTTATTCTTTCATAAACTCATGCAATACTTGTCTTTCTGCCTAGAATTGTGTAGTGGCAGTTTAATAATTGTGGGATACTTAGAAGTCAACACAAATTTGGTTTATTGACTTTAGGTGGCACCTATATAACCCTTTCTGTGAGAGAAGAGTTTTTGTTAAAGGAAATTCTGTTGTTAAAATAGAAAAATGGCCTTGGCCTGTATGGCTCAGTTGATTGGAGAGTTATTCCATAACTGAAAGGTTGGGAGTTTGATTCCCAGTTGGGGCACATACCTGGGTTTCAGGTTTGGTCCCCAGTCTGGGCGCATATCATCTCTGGTCTGAGTGTGTACGGGATGCTTCTCTCATGCATTGATATTTCTCTCTTTCCCTTCTTCTCTCATTAAAAAGCAATGAAAAAATGTCCTCATGGTGAGAATAATATATAATTATTATATTATATGCATATTAATATATTGCATATAATATATTAAATATATATTAATATATATAGCTATCTGGTAACAGGACTTCCTCCCTTTTTAACCAAACTTTAGTCGGTTCCTTGGAGTCCTCATCTTCTTTACTAGGTCTATTCTAACCTGCTGAGCCCTGTTTATACAGACCTTCCCCTTTATACCTAATCTAGTTCTTAGTAATTTTCTATCTTCTCATTCCCTCACTCCGTATATTCACTATAAATTTTCTTCTCTCTTTGCTGTGTTAGGAGTTGGGTTCAGTTCTATATTGAAGTCTCTCTCCCATAGCATTAGCTCAAATAAAATCTGTCTTGCTGTTTTTAACAAATAGCCAGTGCAAATTCTCTTTCATACTGAAGATACTAGAAGCTGATCTTTATGTTCACTGAGTGCAAAAATAAGAGATAAACATAAGAAAAAAGAAAGAAGGATATATAAAATCTGATTATGTCAATAATAACAAAGCAGATTTACAAATTAAATTTGTCTTTTTGTATATGTGTGTCTGTGTGTATTCATGGAGAAAGAGAGAGAGAGAGAGAGAAAGGAGGAGAGGAGAGGAGAGGAAAGGAGATACAAAGCAAGAACTTAACATGGAATTATTCTACACATTAATTTACTTTGGAAGGAAGTTATGGAATTATCTGTTTTCCTGAGAGGTCTTGTCTACTGGTCATTGTAGAGGCTTCCATTATTTTCCATTTAAAATGAGATTAAATTGTGTCCATGTTTTAGCGTTGTGATGGGTAAATAGTATATTCATTTGCCACATTTGAAATTTGTTA